>NW_021938789.1:40135587-40216609 GCF_001715985.3 Manacus vitellinus | reverse complement strand
GGAGGCTCCCAGTGGGGAGCCCTGCAAGCGCTGGCCGCAGTGCGCTTACTTCGTGGTTTAAAATACACGTATAAAAAGGAGAGAAAGCTGCGGCGTTGGCGGTGTGTAACCCGTAGCGGAGCGCGGCCGCTGGGGACGGATTTTTTATACCTTTGATCTCCGTGAGGCCAATAGCCAAGAACGCGTCCAGGCTTCTTGTCTAGCAGGGTACTTCCAGTCTTTCAAATCGGACTGGGTTTTTTTCTCTCTATTCGCGGTGTGGGCGCTGGTTAGGGCTTTTTATTATTATTTTCGGATCCGCGGGCAGGCTGTAATGTGAAAGCAATGGGTGGAGAAGTTCAGTATCTGCAGGGGATGCCGGTGGCTCGAAGCAGGCTGGCATCGTGGTGCACCGTAATTATTTGTGAAACTCCTTTAGAAGGAGGAGGAGGTATTTAGGCACTGGTGAAGGAAAACCATACCAGAATTTCAAAGATGTGGCCTGAGGTAACCAGCTAGCTGTAATTTATTTTCGAGAGCGAGAATAATGTGAATTGCAGTTTTCTTAAAAAAAAAAAAAAAAGTGCAGAGGAAGGCGAAAATACTGTTCCTCTGTGTACAAAGATATCAAATGTTTGTGAAGTGCATTGGTTTGGGAGATGGTGGAAATGGTGTTGGCTTCACCTTGGTTAGATAACAATGGGCCCAATCCTTCTGCCCCCACACGATTTCAAATGATTTCACCCATGGGAGCAATGCTGGTGAGATAGTGTGGCTGATTTCAAAGGGCTTTCCCTGTTACTCGCTTTCCTTTTAGGAAGCACGCTGTCCTGTATGCTCCAGTCTGCCCTGATACCGTGCTGAGAGACCAACAGATGCTCTGAGCCCCAACTCAGTCATCCTTGCCAGTTCTTGGAAAATATGGATAGTACTGACTGAGCCAATGGGACCTTTTGCCGAGCACAGAGGTGTCTCTGCGTGAACAGGCAGCTGCAGAATAGGACTTTTACATGATAGAAAACTCCTGGAAAGGATTAATGAAGCCGCCTAGCAAATGGGTTTAGTGGTATCTTTCCAGGGAGGTTGCAGGGGAATATTTCAGTAATGATGAGCAGCGTGAGTGCTTGCTTCATGGTGTCTCTGCTGCTACTTTTCTGACTCCTGCTCTCTAATTTCTGTTTCTTCAGTAAATGCAAACCTATAAGGCTGCTGGTAGGAGGGGTCTGACTGTGGACCTGAACTTATACAATAACTGCTGTCCTTTGCTGCTAGGAAATTTATTTGTAAACAAGCATTATTTGACAAGTGCTTCTCACAGCATGTCTCCTTTGCCAATTGCTACAGAACAGCTCCACGACTGGGAACTGCTCACCCTGCAGTACGTGGAGCCCGATGCATGAGAAACCTCGCACACTGCTGTCCACCAGCCTGGCTGTGTGCCGCTGACACTTGTCACTGGTTTGCGTTTGAGAAGTTCAGTTTGGCTGCTTCTGGGCTCTGATGAGATTCTCCCCTGGGGTTAGTTGTTCAGCTGGTTAGGAACTTTACTTTTGCTCAGATGGAGGTAGCCATCTTAGACTGGTGAATAATATTTTCAAAAGTTGGTGATATTGCACTTTTTTATTTTGTTATCATTCATTGTACTCACTGTGGTTAAACAACTAGCCAATACCCTGTGCTGTGTAGGTGTGTAACTGGTGTGTAGTTGTATAGAGGATGACAAATTCTCAGAATTTTTTTTTCTGTAACCCTGAATCACATTTTTTGTTTCTCTAAATCTTACTGTAATCCACGGTGACTTCATGGGATAAGATATATGCAGTTAACAGTTCACAGTATGTGATGTTCTGTTTTACCCTCTAGTAGAGGAACACTTAGGGGAAAATACTTTAAAAATTTAGGTTAAGATTGGGGGTGTGTGTAAAGCTAGTGGCAAGGACCACTGAATTTCAGGAACTCCTGCCATTTTTATGGAGAAGTATTGAGGGCCCAGCCTATATCTGGTCACCTTCATAGATATTTTCAGTAATGTATTGAAGGATATACATTGGGAAAACTGAAATAATTTTTTCTCCAGATTATTCTGTAATAGCTACATAATACAGATTTTATTTTAATCACCTTTCCTCAGTTTATGTTAAAAGCAAAATATTTAGTGACAGATGAAGGCTCAGTGCTATTTCATGCATTTTCAAGTGTTATTTAGCTGTTATTTTTAACTCTTTAGCCGAGTTCATTGAGTAGAAGCAGATATCTCCTTTTTTTCTTTGACTACAATTACAAATTCAGAAATGCATCAGAAAGAAAATATTCCAAAGAGTACACTGAAAGTATAGCTCAATTTTGTGAAGTGCTGGTATTCCAGAAGTGCATTATTATTTTAAAATGCATTCCCTATGATAATAGGGTGCGAAAGGCAGCCCTGCAGTATGTGACTGGGCTTCCTGCACTGCCTTTAGTTTAAAAATGCATGTGTTTTAAATTTTTCTGTTGTAAGTACTAGGGTTTGGGAAGTGGCTTATGTAAATTATTTATGTGAAACACAATGAATGAAGGATTTGTTTAAAGACTCCCCCCTTCACCCTAAACCATACGATTTGTTACACATCACCTGTGTATTTGGAGTGGCTTGCAGATTGTGTTTGGTCATCACTCAGATGACCTTAAAAAGTGTCGTGTGGGCAAATTATTAAAATAATGGAGCATGTTATATCTGATTGCTTATCACAAAATAACTCCACAACATATTTGCATAATTGTAATTAAATACAAAGTATATTTCATTTTAGGGCTTTTCAGGAGAAGTGTTGATGAGGCAGTGCTTAACAATGAAGTGTACTGTTAAGAATAGTACATTCAAAAGAAATGCCGTTTTAAAGAATGACATTGACTTATTTAGACAAAGGTGAGAAACACAAAATGGGTCTTTGTAATGTGTTGAATTTGTTTTAAGACTAGAGGGATATTCTTTTTGTTACGAACTCCTGCATTTGGTCCTTTCTCTCTTAATTCTTCCAGGGCTTTTTGAAGCTCACTTTATCTCAGTGTATCATTTTTCATTTGAATGAATGAATAAATTAGTACAATTAAAGGGGTGGGTCTGGTGCTGGCAAAAATAAAGGAAGATTGTAATTTGCAAATTACTCATGCCAGAGCTTGAAATGAGCCTACCTGTTCTCAGTGTGTTGACTTGTGTGTGTGTTGTTTCATAGTGGCATATAATTTCTGTGTCATGACACACTGGATAAATGCATATTTAGGTATAACATCACAATGTTTATCTTTAATCAGTGAATGAAGTCTTTTTCAGGAAGTTTTTTTTTATGTAGTAGAAGCAGGTGTGAAAATAGGCTTAATTTTCATATCAATGTATTTCAATTAGTCTAATGCTTTGGGTGAAAATACACACGATCAGAACATTCTGCTTATTAGGTTGCTCTTAGTAGCTTGGCTTAGTGTGTCATGCATTCACACAGCTAGTGTATTTTGTGTAATTCTGTACGTATTAAGTGCTGCTAGGGTGCCTATACCTTGTGTATGCAGAACAGGTAAGTCTGGACGCATATCAATGTGCTCACAGTTCTTTAAGGAGGCTTTAAGGAGTTATCAGTTCTTTATTTGGTGTGTTGGAATAGTTCCCTGTGTGCTTTCCATGACAGCAGAGCATAGCCTCAGTGTCATGGGTTTATTTTACTCACTGGAGTAATCTCATTAATTTTAAAATTTACTGCAGTGGAATTACTGGTATGAGGAAGGACAGCTCATATCTAATGGTCTTTTTGGGATCTGTCTTGTGTCTGATGTATGGCTTTTCAAGAGGTTTAGAATGACTCAATCATGGCTTTAAATGGAACTGCTATCCTTTTGACAGTAAAACATTTGAAACTCAGCACTTCTAAGTCTATGACTAAAAGCATTGCTGCCTAATGACACATATAAAAAAAGGGAAATAAACAATAGCAAAGATTGACTCCAAAATGGTGCCTATTCCCTTTTAAAGCCTATCTTAAAAATTGTGATAAATACTAGAAGACAGGCAAAAAACAGTAACCGACTGTCTGCTTATAATATGGTAAATGTTGACAATGTAATGTGATACGTAAAGCAGCTATTTGCACATCAATATACAGATGAGTAAACTGGCAGGTACCATGGGAGGAAGGGAAGAGTTAGTAGGTTTGTGTGACAGTTTCTTCCCCTTCCACTGTTAACTCTTCCACCATTACGTCACTTGGTTGCCTGTTCTCTTTCCGTTAAATAAGAAAACAGAATCCTGCCCATGAAGAAGCATTTATTCTTTGCACTAAAAAATACCCGGTGTTTTGCAGCAGGATTATGGGGGGTAAGGCGGTGGGCATCACGGTGAGAGCAGGATTTCATAAAATCTAGCAGAAATTGCAAAGGTGGGACAGTTTATTATGTGGTGCCTTGTGCTCTGATCTTGCTGGTTTTGCGCTTTATTGTTTCAAGGATTCCCATGCTGCTTCTGCAGGAATCCTGGTTTCCAGCACACGCTGAGCAAGCACAGAGCATTCGACCCAGGAAAGTCCAGCTGAGTTAGCTCAGCTGAGCAATGATGTTGCACCCTGTTTCCTTTAGGGTCTTCAGATGTGGGTCTGTTAGATCCCCCACTCTTTCTGACTTGGAGCTACATTTTTCGTGGTCCATTCCTGTAAGTGTGCCCATATGTATATTCTGGAATAGAGACAATCTTTAAGCATTGCTCTGGGATGTCAGGGAAATGAAGACCTGCCCCAAAATAAAAAGAAAACAAACTTTTTTGGCAATTTTAAAAAATATTCTCACTTCCTCCTTAGGAAATAAATTGAAATCTGTATGTGGTATAAGGGCAAAATGAGATGTAAAAACCCTAAACACACAAAGATTAATCACTTTATAGAAGCACTGAATTTCTTAGTTAAGTGCTTGCTTCTATGGAGGAAAGAGTATTCAGTGCCGCTCTTCAGCAGATACTCAACCTGCTGTCCAATAAAAAGGTTTAAAAAAAAATAAATCTCATTCTTTTAGTACAGCATCTAAACACAGAATTGAAATCTGTCACAAGTGCACCTTTCTCAATGACCCTAAGTGTTGGTGAGAGAGAGAGTCTCATTTCAACCAGGATGGACTTGAACTGGGTACTTCTTTTCCTAACTCAGAGAATGTTGCAGAAATACTGTATTAATGATTGCATTGAAGTGAACAATTTTTTTATACCTTACTCTTCACTAAACTGATTTTCTTTGATCTCTGCTAGAAAAATTGCTGCGTATTTTAAAAGTTACTAGCGAATCCCTTTCTCCTTTGAAAATATATTTTGTTCTTAAGATGTACCTGTTGGTTTTTTTTTTTTGGCACAGGCAGAACGGAGAGATGGATCGTTCTTTGTGTTCACATCATGCCTGTCCGCCAGTCTGCTCTGTGACTAGCTGGACATCAAGGTGACAGGTTTTGCTGAGGTGAAAGAAATTGCTGCCCCAGTTGCTTTCACAGCCAGCTGTATTGGCAAACTTGAGCACTGGCCTCCAGTAGCTTAGGTGTCTCTAGGGATTTGTTACCCTTTTAGTTGTCTCTCTGACCTATTATATCTCTTACAGTCTCAGTTTTGGTATTTGCTATGGCTTTGGTCAGTGCATTATCTGAACCTCTCTGAAGGTTTAATGCGCTTATCTCTCTTGGAAGTGGAAAGCAATTATCCCCATCTGTGAGGAAGCTAGTTGTGAGGGGTCAGGAGATGTAGGCACTGCAATTCACAGCACTTGGCTTCTGGGTGTGGTTGGTGATGGATGGCTGTTTGCAGAGGTCTAGCGTCATATGCTAGACCTCCACCCTGTGGACAAGGGTGCTGGGACCTGCAAGCTGCCCTGGGCTGTGTGTATGAGCACAGCCTTCCCGCTGCGGCTTTGCAAAGGGGGCTGATGATGCTTTGGGCCAGAAAAATTACCATGGGAGTATTCAGTGCATGCTGTCTCACTGGGGATGTTGTTGGTGGGAAAACGCCCTCCTTTTCTCTCCCTCTTCCCTGGTGTTTGAGTCGTGCAGTAGGTATGTTAGGAGGACTTTGACCAGGTAGAGCTGCTTAAGTGACCACTAGCTGGAAGGATGAGAGATGCCTCCTGGAGGAGGTGATATAGCATGTACTATCCCAGCAGATCCTGGAATACCTGTATGAGCTGATCTGGCATCCCTAAGGGCAGAAGGTGATTCCTGCCCCTTGTCTTCCCCCTGGCAAGCTCCTGAACTTCAGTTCAGCCAATTGTGCCTTGGGGGTGTGCATTGAGAGGAAACAGTACCCTGCAAGAGTTGAGAAATTCTAGGTTTAGGTGGTTGTGTAGCAAGTATTGAACTTGCAGGAGAGAGGACAGAACCCTCGAATTGCAGGCTTTCATGTTAGCTAAGTCATTTTGGTGCAGAGGGCAGTACTGAAGTATCTTGCCAAGGTATTAACTACTGGGTTCTCTAGCCCAGATCACTTCATGTTAGAAAGAGGTGAGAACAGCCGCTTTGAACTTTGTAATTCTCTGAGGGGACAGAGGAACATATGAGAGGAAATGCATTATTCAGTATCAGTAATGAGTATTTCTTCATGTTTCTGAGTGGACTTGTTTGACTTTTTAAACTGTTCTGCATGTCCCAAACCAGTGGAACTACTTGGGGAAATTATCTGCATACTTGCTTTGTAAGTTAATTTCTAAAAAAAACCCAGTTGTTTTGGTTTATCCATCTTTGCTTTAGTAATATTCACAAGCAAGTTCTTACCAAAAAATGTACAATGTGCTGTTCCCACTAGCAACCTCCACCCTCTTTCCTCAACAGAAATAGAAGGGATAAACTGTCAACCCCCTTGAAAAGCCAATAGATCATCTTAAAACATTTTTTTTCTCCCAAATGCTTTCTAAACATTATGTCAGTTCCTTTTTTTTTCTACTTGAGTGAATTCTGTGGCAGCAGAGCAGTTATTATTGTCAACAGGAAGGCTTTATTGGTGGTGGACAGTGAGGTCTTGCAAGTCCACTGGTAGTGAAAGCTGACAGTCTTGACAGGTTTGGATGTGTCTATGCCAAGTTTCTTTCCTTTTCTTCAGTTTAGTTATATGTATAACAGAATTTGAACTCCATGTCTTTTAGAATGCCTTTTAGGAACAGAGACCATAGAGACCATATTGTTTCTAGTTGTTAATTTAGGGAAGAAGGTGAGATTTCCTCTCAGCCCTGCCAGCAGGTGTTTTGATTGTACTGAGAAGCTGTTGGGATGTTATGGTGCTTGCTTTAAGTAGGGTCTTGAAGAAACAGCCTTCTTCTTGAAGGCATTGTTTGCCTCCTTCAGTGGTTTGTAGATGTCTTGACAGTGGTTGGAGATCCTGGTCTGCAGAACAGCACTGCTATTTAGTTTCTCCACGCAGGCTAGTTGTCATGTTGCAGGTGCTGGTTGTATGTTGTCTTCAGTGGAAGCTTCTTTTTCCTTCTTAGAGGTAGAGTGATGCTTGCCCAGCTGGCTACCCCAGATTAGTGCTGCAGCCAGCTCAGAGATCTGCTATTGTGCTGGTACAGCAGTTTTTTCTAGCAAATCTTGTGAGTGAGACTGGAAGCATTTTACTGGCTTTCTTCACAGTGAATAAATCCTTTTCAATTAAACTGCGATTTTGGTGGAAATGGGAGTGTTTACCATTAAAGAAAAGTAAACCATACTGGATTTTTTAAATTTCTGGGCACTTTGGTGTCAAGCTAACCTAACCACTTCTGCTTTTAAGTTATGTATGGTGGGTAGAACAAATAACTGCCTCTTTTTTTGACTGCAAATCTTTGTAAGGAAAAAATCAGCAGTTTCCTATTTGTTTTAGTGGGTCTGGTTATCAAAGAGAGCTTTTTGCCCTGCTTCTTGGTGCTACAACTGGTTCTGTGCCTGTGGGAAGAGTGCAACCAACCTGAGGAACTTTGTCAAAGGACAGTATCATACCCTCGTAAACTGGGTTCAAGCAAATTACAGATGTAATGCAGAAATTACTGGATAAAATTCTCTGGCTGATGTTATGATTGCCGTTGTCCATCTGGCCTTAAAAACCTATGAATCTGTGATGCAGATTCTAGCATTTTGGCTCTTGCTATAAAAGAGAATCATGATAACTTGGAGCAGAATGAAGCCAACATAATAAAATATAAATCTGCAGTTAATATTAGTTTGCAAGTTCATTAAGTAGTGTATACTTTCTTCCTCCAGTGGGCTATAAATAATAGGTACTGCTACAACTCGCACTCTGCTGTAGCTTGTTTCCACTGATGGAAATGTTTCAGAGGTTCTTGCCAGTGTGTGTTTTGTCCTAACTCAGTGTATCTAATTAATTCAAAACATCTGTTCCCTGATGACTTTGATTTCTTTCAAGAGGTTTTTTTTCATTTGTTTATGCTTTCTTTGGTTATTTTTGACTGTCACTTGTTGCAGTGCCTTGGATGTATACTTTTTGAAGAAATACTTGGCAGGGAAATACAACTGGGAAAACAGTTGGAAAATGAATGGCAACAATACTGCAATAAAACCAGTCAAGATTTATGAAGCAGGAAAACTTTGACTCATGGTGATGATGAAGATTCCTCTGCAGTCGGTGTCTTGGTAGTGCTGTGAACTCCGGGAGTGCTGGAGAAAGGATGGGGAGGTATGCAGTGTAAGGAGAAAACAGCTCTGTTAATGATGTGTTGGCAGCTATACCCCCTCATTTGGGTAGAGGAAAAGAAAAGGAGAGCAAAGACATCAATCTAGCTGAAAAGTTGGTGATGCTATTTAGGAGACATTCTTATGAAGTGCAAAAAGCTGCTGTCGCATCATGTTGTGCACCTTGACCTCCATCCAACAGAGGTTTCACCTCATGGTTAGTTGTCAGTGTGTGAGTATTCCTATGAGTATTCCACGAGCTCTGAATGTTGGGTCAGAGCTGGGGCTACTGTGATGTAGCTCCAACCTTTCTGTGGATGTCCATGTCCTGTGGAGTGCTGTGCAAAGGGGGCAGAAGCTGCAGGAGCAGCCTGAAGGATGATGTAGGAGCACTTGACTCACACCTTCTTTCACATAGGACCTTAGACTTCGGCTACCCAAAATAATGTTCAGATTCTTGTTCAATCTGTAGTAAGCGTATTAAAGCAGAGTTTTCCTTCAGTTGTTTAAAACAAAACATGTTTATTAAAGCATTATTCTTTAGAAATGTGCTACTTTAGAAATCATATGATGTTTTCAAATATTTATGCAGGCTTTAAGGAATGTTTCTTTGCTTCTGTTCATTTTATGATGAAACCTGTAGTTGTAGGGTATTGATTTGGTCAAAGAGGATGTTCTTTTCCTCCTGCTTTAAGTATATTTCAGTGAAATAAAAAAAAAATATTCTTTTGGTTTTAGAGCTTCATGACACAAACTCCATCAAATTTTGCTATTCTGACTATTTTACTCATTCTAGAGGTGTTAGTCAGGATATACTTTGGTAGAGAATGCTCTGTGGTAAACCTTAGCTTGCAAATGGTGCTGCTGAAGAGGAGGATTACTCCAGTGTATAAGGTTTTATTGGAAAGCAGCTCAAAGACCACGGTAACCCAGAAGAGTTCAGTCTTTTGTATGCCTGTATAGACTTTGCCCTGGTGTAAGCAGTGAAGGTTTTTCTGGAAGATCTTTAGATACTGGAATAGGAGGAGGATGTGTGGCTGGTAGGATCATAAGTACTCAGTGTTCTAGCCTGTTGGTGGGGGATTTTTATTTTTTAGCTTCGTTTTTCTTCCCATTTGAAATTGGAGTGAAGAAAAAAGATGCTCCAGCTGATCCTGCTCCAGTCCAGAGCTAGAGGAGCCATCTCTCTTCAATGGTGTGATCAAAAAAATCCTGTGCAAGCTAATGCTGCCACATGGCACTGTTTTAGGTGGCTGTGTCAGATGGGGAGCTCTGCTGTGCAGGCAACAGTGTTGCTTTAGGTGAATGCTGAATGCCATCAGCTGTGGTATTTCATGTGCTTCCTTCCAGCCACAGTCCCTGTGTAGCCATGGTGAAGCTGCTAAATGCTGGCTATATGAACATGACAAAGACATTTGAGTAAAAACCCAAATCCAGGCTCCCTGATAAAGATTCCTGAGTGAAAAGCCGCTGTTAATTCACCAGCTAGAGTTCAAGGCAAAGGTTTAGATCACTTCTGGTTTTATTCTATCTTGATTGCTCACCTGTAGTAACCAGCCTGTCTGAGAACAAGAGTGTATGCAAACTCCCCAGGCTATTATTCTGTATTAAAAAAAAAAGAAAAAAAAAAAAGAAAAAAGAAGGGATGTGGTATGACTTTAGACTTAATCATCATTTATCCTACCCTGAAGGCATGGAAGTTAATGATGATATAGATCTGTGTGGTTTTGTGTTCCCCTTGACTGAGCATTAGAAATAATTAGGGCTTGTGGGATGGATGCACTGATGGTGGAGATGAGCAAAAAATATTTTTGAATGTATGTGCCTCTTCCAAGTCTGCTGGCAAAGATACAGGTGCTAAGTGTATGCTTATGGGGTCTGAGGTTTCTTGCTTCTTTGTTGATTTATAGCTAGCTGGTGTTGAGGAGAAAAGGAAGTGGGAATAAATGAGTTCTGTTATTTTGGAGGCTTTTAAGATCATGGGCTAAGCAGAGTTGCTAGCGATTTCTGAGGAGATTATTTTTATTTCAACAAGGTAAGCTCTCCTGTATCCCAGGTGCTCCTGAGTACAGCTCTGGGTTATGCCTGTGGAGTAGGAAGTGTTGGGGGTAGTCCAGGAGTCCCAAGCTGTACAGGAGCTGGCACTAGACCTTTTGAAATATGGAATCCTTATGCACATCGTTGGACGTGTTCCTGAATTACCTCCTGCAATGTCCTGGATGTTTGCATTATTTGGTTATTAGACAGCCTCAGCCAAATATATGCTAACAGTCATCACAGGTTGAATGGGGAGGAACTGGTTTTGCTGCTGTGTAGAAGATCTCTGCTCTCTTTCTGAGTCTTGCTGTGGGTCAAATGAAACACAATTTCAGGGGTTTTCATTCAGGTGCAAAAAGACTTCATCCCTTCCATGGTAGCCACATGGTGAGTTTAGAAGCATCTGTTTGGAATGGTGACAGTCCTTCCATAAAATCTCTGCTAAAATGTTTTCCTCTATTCCAGGTGGCTTCTTTACCTGCTGCTTTCCCACTCTTTCTTATCCAGCCTGGCCAATCTGCAGTGTTTTGATGAAAGCTATTTCAGCAAAAATAATGTTCCAGCCAAGCTGGAAGGTGATGGGAAGAGAGATGGTGCTGAGCCTGTATGGGCCTGTGTAGCAGGACTGTGATGGTGACCTCTCTGGCAGTGCAGAGAGGGAAGGCTGTCTGAGGAAGCATTCCCAAAATGTTGGTAGCACGATCTCAATGAGGAACTCTTGCAACTGGGCTGTTGGAGGAGCCATCCTCTTGGAGAGGGGATTCTGGGCCCTGGCCTGGTTCAGGGCTGCATCAGGGTGGGGTTGTGTCATGGAAATGATGGAAGTAAAGCTCAGATGCACTGGAAATGACTGAGTAGGATGCTGATGGGGGAGACGCAGACACCTTGTATCCAGATGGAGCGAGTGATAATATGTGTTTATACTAGAATTTTGGGGCTCTTCAAAGCAAAAAATTTCTGTCCTTGCAGGCAATTTAGAATACTACCTAAATATGTTCATCAGAGAAGATTGACGAAGTGCAGTGTTTTAGCTGATATGCTGTGAAAGCAGTCCCAGACAGATGCTCACGTGGCAGTCAGTGGCTGCTGCGCATTAGCAGCCCCTCAGAGTTGTCTGAGATGAGCTGGGTGCCCCTCTGATCTCCAGAGAAGCCCAGGTACAGTGACAGCTTAAAGTCACTTGTCACTTTTGTCTTCCTGGCACGTGAGTTTTGAGTTATTGCATGGTGCCTTTCAAAAGGTGTATTCCATCCTATTTATTTTACTCTACACAGAATGCTTCTAAAATAAGAGAGGAAGTGAGTCTTTTCTAACTGGGGATTTAGTATTCAACTCTGCTAGCTGACTCACTGGTTGGAAAATTCCCACTGACTTGACTTAGCGTTGAATGGGTTGTATTATCTTTTCATATGCAGAAAATTATTTTGAAATTGAAGTTAATAACAGCAATTTAAAAATTGTCATTGATAGAAAGATAATACAATATTTAGTTGTATCATGTTCTTTTTATGATCTGATATTCGAATAAAGCAGTTTTTCTGCTTTTTTCCTTAATTAGCATGTCATGAAGAAGCTTGTGACATCAAACACAGCATCTAATTACATTCATTAGTAGCATCTCCAGGACAAATTTTAATTAAGTTGTACAATGTAGATCAATACTTGTTTTGCATCCATTGCAACCTAACAACAAGGTTGTTCTGCGCAGTTTAATTACAGTGATTGTAATAGAAGGAATTTGAGTAAACCCGCCATTTTTGCCATTGCACTCCTGTCTCTTACATTTTAAAACAGTATATGTTTATAATATGGGACATGTTACTTATGTGTGTCTTATTTTGAAGAATATTTTAAGGTCACTCTTTGTATCCCATTGAAAAGAAACGAAGTGTAGTTCAGGAGCACTTGGATACTAGTGCTTGACTTCAGCTGGAGCAGGAGAAATTAACAACCATTTTACCTGAAGACTTCAGGAGGGGAAACAGTGGTCATTACTGTGTGACATATCTGGTGGTAGATGTTAGCAATACATTTATTTTGTATTGCTGTTGAGTGGAAAGCCACCTAATTGTATGTTTACTTACTGTGAATATAGTTCAGTGTAGTCTCTGAGTATTGCTTCCACCACATGTGCTGTAGTTTGGTAGCACTGACAGCTTGCAAACTGTTCTCTCTTGGCAGGAGAAGGCAATCTAGGAACGAAAACCCTGAGTTACCAAATGTATTTTGTTCAACATCAGGAAAATATAGCTGACCAGGCAGAACATATGTCCCCTGTGACAGTGTCCTGCATTAATACTTGCATACATTGTGAAAATATCTGGATAGACAAATCTTTTTTAAGACAAGTATTTGCCAGAGCTGAGAACTGGTTTTTATTTCCACCTCAGTGTTGTATTTTTGTGTTTTGGTCTGGTTTTGTGTACCAGGGACTACAGTAGTCAGCCTTCAGTGCAGTACAATGATAAAGACCAAACTGATTTGGAGAACTTTATTTTTTTCAAAATAAATCAGTTGTTTAATCTTAATTTGTTTTTAAGTATTCCTTGAGATTTTAAAGGAGCATGCTTTGTAGTATAGTGTACTTTTGGGTTTTCTTACTATGACTCTATAAATGGTATAATCCTGAGGGTTATGATACTTGCATACTTCATACTTGTGCATGCAACCTGTTTGTTTCTCTTCTTCAGCAATCTTTAATACTTACACGGTTGCATTTCTAAAAGAGTGAGCACAAAGCCTCCTCCACCCATTTCAAGCTTGTTCTTGGTCTAGGTAATCACAGGCTAGAAAGTCTTGAAAGTTCAATTACCAAAACTTCCAGTGGCACTTTTAAGGAGCACATAGGGTGGAGGTCAGGAGTTGAAGACCCAGGGAAATCAGATCCTTTTCAGGAAGGACGTGAGTACAAAATGTGAAGTATTAGGCAGAAAAATATACTCATAGAAGAGAGTGTTGTAATCCAATGAGGAGGAAGTGTGCTTTTAAGGTAGAAGAAAGTTGCTCCTAGGTTGAGATTTTGCATGACAGTTGATGATTCAAAGACAAGCTTTTAACTTGTAGATTTAAAGCCCTGGGTACAGGAGGTGGAAGCTCAGCACCAGAGGCTGCTACAGTTTTTCTTAGCTGAGTTAAGCGTGTGTAGATTTAGTTACTTCACACTTCTTACTCAGTATTTTAGGTAATATGATGGGGGAAAATGTTATAAGCTTGGGAATAGGGTTTTTTTTGCTGTTTAATGCAAATTGTTGATTGCTTATGTGACTCAACAAAGCTACTACGAATTTTTGTGTGTGAGAGAAAAAAAATCCTTTGGATATCTTATAATGAGGATGTCAAAGACTGGAGGGAAAAATATGGAAGAGGGAGAAGAGAATAGATTCTTGATAAGATTAATACTCTAATACTTGAATATAAAATACTTTAAAAATTAATTCATGATAATCAGGGAACTCTGCATGTTGTTTCTGGTTTTGTTTTTGTCCTAAAGGCCTGATTATGGTAAAAACACATGCCACCTTAGAAGAAATGTACATATAAATATACAAAGATGTTTGTGAGCATATATTTATGCCTATATACTGTATGTCTGATATATGCACATAAACACATTTTGTATATTATGTATTTATTCCCTCCAAGAGATCAGATCCTAAGAATGTAAAGGATCTAGTTTTTACAGAAGTTCAGTGGATTTGCAACTTGGTTTGAGTGGCAGATCTCAAAGGAATAAACTAATGCATACATAGAATTGTCTTCAGTGTATGACCTCATTGTTAGAGGAGTTATTGTTATTCTGCTTTACAAAAATCCAGTTTCCTTGGTTAATTATAAACAATCTGTTAGCCACAGTCACCCATACCATGAAATATCTATGGAGTTTGTAATCTGTCCATCTTCCTTAACAGTTTTTTTTTCTCTTATTTTCAGTGAATTTACTGGACTCACGTACAGTAATGGGGGATCTAGGATGGATAGCATACCCAAAAAATGGGGTAAGTCTGTGTTGTTGTTTGCTTTCTCTCTCACAAATTATACTAATAGTTTCCATTTGGAAAGTAGACTACTGGGTTTAGAAACTCCCTGGAGTGATCTGTCGGCAATGGAGGGAAAAAAATAAGTAAAACAACAAGCTGTGACTGGAAAAATGGAGCTGTGTGGCTAGGGGATTGATTTATTTATGTAGCAGAGCCAGCCGCAAGTATTAAAAAAAGGATCATGAGTCAACAACCTCACTTCTCCCCTCCCCAAGAAAATCCGTGAGGTTATTTAAATTTCTTTTAAATTATAAATTCTTGCTCCTTCTCTTGAGCCTTTGGGGTAAATGTGGAACACAATTTCTGGAAGTTTTCTTCTGAAACACAGGGTCTGGAACACTGCTGTATTAAATGAACGAGGCTGTTCACAATTACGTCTCAGAATCATGAGAAAGCTCTGGGAGCTGATAACACTGGAACAGGAGTTGAGTTTTAAGCACCTTGAAGAACCTCTGTCCCTTGCCGTTACCTATACTAAGAACTGTTCAGCCTTGAGGAGTGATGGCTGAGGCGGGACCTCATCGATGTCTATAAGTATCTGAATGGAGGTGATGTGAGGATGGATCCAGGCTCTTCTCAGTGGTGCCAAGCAATAGGACAAAAGGCAACAGGCAGAAACTGTTGCACAGGAAGTTGCACCTGAACATGAGGAAGAACTTTACTGTGCAAGTGACCGCGCACTGGAACAGATTGCCCAGAGATGTTGTGAAGTCTCCCTTCCTGGAGATATTCAAGAACTGTCTGAATGCAATTCTGTGCCATGTGCTCTAGGATGATCCTGCTTGAGCAGGGTCGTTGGACCAGATGATCCACTGTGATCCCTTCCAACCTTACCCATTCTGTGATTTTGTAACTGAAAGAACTCGGCCTCCTAATTTGATACCTTAAATACGTGCTGGAGTTCAGGTGCATTAATACCCTTCAGTGTGTCTGCTTGACCTGACTGCATCATGTGAGTAGTCTTTGCTGTGAGTTTTAGTCTCTGATTTGGGGCATCCTTGATGCTGTACCATAACACAGCTTTGGTACTCTTGAAAGGTTGACTTCTGCACCTGGGTACCACTGGCTGGGTATTCCTGCCAGTTCCTGAAAGCCATGATCACTGTGTGAGGTGAGAAAGCATCCTAAGTCAGAAATGCTGCACAACTGAGCCCTCCAATAGAACAACTCTCAGGAATGTGTCATTCCAGAGTTTTAGTCACCTGAAACAGGCTGCAGAATTGTCTTGGACTCCAGTTAGATTGTCATAAAAATGGTGGGATTGTGTATATAAAATTCAACCAACTCTGCATATATATATATATCACTGTAAATTAAAACCTGGTTTTCCTTATATTCTGTGTGAATGAAAGGTTGTGGAAATGGCAGCCTCACTCAGACAAGCTGCATGTTTACAGACACCAATTACAGGAGGAATGTAAAAGCTACACAGGAAGCTGATTTTATTTTCAACTCAATTCAAGATCTAATCCTGTTGCAGTTAGTCTATAACTTTTTTTATCTATTGATTTAAAACTGAGAACAAAAGTTGCTCCCCTTGGGCATCAAAATAACCAGTGGCAGATATGCTGGCAGAGCAATATTTTAGTGCCATGGCACACCATAAAGATCCCGATGTCCATTTCTTAATGTGTGATGTTTTTACTTTTTGCACATCTCTTAATATTTTTCCTGTGGTATAAAGAACAGTTGCTGAATATCCCAATACCCTTACAGGAATATCAGTAGACAAATAGCTAAACCTGAGGAATTCAGAATACTTCTGAGTCTGTATGTGTAGATGAGTAAATGAAGAGCTAACTGTCCTATGCATAAGCCTCAGTTGTATCTTTTCATTTATGGAAAACTTTCTGTGTTTACAAGCTCAATTTCCAAAGGCCACCTGGAAGTACACTCATGAATGCCAAATTCGAAGTTACTGACTCAATAGGGAGAATTTTTTTTCCTTGATTAACTTCTGCTTTTTATTTAAAACTGAATTAGGCAGTTGGTTTTCAAATTTCTAGAAATCCCTTCCAAATCTTCTTTGTTTTCATGGGACATCATAAAAATTTAGTAGGTTAGTCCACTTGTCTCTTTTTTTTCGTAATGTATTTGAAGTATTTTACAAGCACTAAAAAAGATCTTCCCAGACTTGCTTCTCTAACTGCCATATCTGCTCTGCAATCAGCTGTGCTGCAGTTATACACGCTTGGCTTAGTTTTTTTTTAAATATCTACCTAATATAAATATTTTAATTAGTTCTCGCTTCAGGATTGAATTTGGACAAGGAGAGAGCTTTAACTGAGGTCAGAGATAGGCATTCTCATGTTTTTTGAGGCATCCTCATATAAATTTGTTATCTGAGGATTTCCTCCTAGGGAAAATTTTCAAGATCCATGTATCTGCCTGCACAGTTCCCCGTCAAGTAAAGGAGCAGAAATGTCATGATGTGTAACACTTTGCAACACCACAAAGTGTAGATACAAACCATGTGCTGAAGTAAGCTTTTTGATGCATTGTGTTTTATTATTGCTAAGAGCAGTATCCTTAGAGTCTAATCCAATGTAATTCCAAGTAGTTGGTAACAATTGCAGTGGTAGTATAGGTCCAGCTGAAGATACGTTGGTATTTGAAGGTGCTTTTGAAGCAATCTTCGAGTCTTCCAGTATTGCTGCTTCTCCACTTGATTTTTATTATGAATCTTAATGGAACTTAGTATGTTTTCTAGAACCACATCTGATAGAAGTAGGAGATGATACCAGAAGCACAGCTACTGTTAAAGAAGGCGAGTGTTTAGTCTTTGTCATTGTATGGGAGGGCCTGGGAGAAGTTATCTGTGTATCACAAAGGCTCAAGCTGGTGGGTTTTCAAAAAAAAGATTTCCATATTTAAAACAAGCAAACAAAACCCTACAGAAAACTCCACCAAAACAATTGGGATAAGAGGTCTAGGCAAGCCAAATGAACTTGATTTTGGCAGGTGTCATAGTCTAAACATTTTTGTAGCTGTGTACCATGCTAATTTTTGTGTATTAAAGCTTCAAGACATTGCATGCTCCAGGGAGGTCCAATTACCTGTGCTTTGCCTGTTGTTCACATCATTTTTGCTGAACATAATGGGAAAAACGTGATCTAACTTGGGAAATGAAAGCAGCATTGTATAGGAAGGAGACTGACCCTCCAGTTTGGAAACAGACTGCGCTTGGAGGTAGACCCGTTTCCTGCCTGTCATCTCAAATGAAGCACTGCAGCTGTTTAAGTCCCACAAGATCAGACCTTGATCCGCTGCTAAACAGTGCGCACCAACTCACCTTGTGAGTAATGGATTTTATGGGAAGGGAGAGGAGCAGTTGAGTCAAGGGTGTCCTGTAAAGAGCTTTGTCTATCTGGGTAGTTTCTTGGTACAGGTTTGGGTGGTGGGCATCATCCTTGCAGCCTGGCTGGCCTTCATTTCTCCCATGCACATAGAAGGTAAGAAAAATCCCTCTCTTCCTTTGTATGGAGTTTGAGGGATGAATAGAAATGAGATGACTTAAATATACTATGGCCAAGCAAGGTTTTGAAACAATGTCTCCTCGTGTGAAAAACCAGCTGTTGAGTAGAAGAAAGTGCTTTCTTATTTCTGCTGCTTTGCTGTGAAGGATAAATTGCAGTAATGTGGCTTCCTGGCTGCCCCGTGTAGGTTCAGCGGCTTGCAGCAGTTCTGTAGTTGGCTCTTAAACCTGCAGTTATATCTGTTAAAACATGAGCAAAGTCTCTGTGGAGTTCTAATGGCCATGGAGCTCAGAAAAGGGACTCTCTACCTGCCAGTAGAGCGTGGTCAGCATGGAAAATGCTGCCCCTTTCACACTCAAGTCAGGAATTGATCCTGTTATTACATGCCAAAGGGACAGTTTGGACTTTTATTTGCAGCTCATGGAAGCTTATTTTAACTTGAAGGAGGTTACTGTAATTACCAGAGGCTATATCAGAAAAGTCTGGTCCCTGTTGTGTAGTAGGAAACCCTCCAAGCACATGAACAAAACCAGTCAGGTTTTCAGTTAAAGGCTGTGCTTGTACAACAGGCCTGCAAAATCTTTTGCCTCTGGACTGATTCCTGGGGCACTGTTTAGGATTACCCAAGCTGGGCACATCAGAGGTTTATGTGTGCATTATATATGGCTGTGACACCAGCTAGCTCTGACCTGCAGAAACTGTGTGCTAAAGATACATTTTTATCATATGGAAGCTCACAGAAGTAGAAACGAGTAAGTACTGCAAGAGAAATAGTCAGATGAGGTGGAGCAGTGTTTGTAGGCCTCCTCTTTCTCCCTTGATTTGGCAGGAGACTCTGTGATGCATTTCAACTCTCTGCAAAGCCATAGCAGGGACAGAAGCTACAGAGCCCCCTGTAAACCTATGCTGTTCAGCTTTATTTGGTCTGGCCAAGTGAAAACAAAGTCATTTTTAACAATATTCAGGTGATTCAAATAGAATCTTTCCTTAGGTGGCTTGATTTATTCAGCAGTATGACTGATTTTTGTTTCAGTGGCTATAATAGCGCTGATTTACTTGTTTCAGACCCTCCCGCCTTTGAGGGTTTATTTTAAAACTTATTTCTTTGCAGCTTAGAAGTACTCTTTTTCTGTCAAAATTGGAGTGCCACACACCTGCTTTGCTTCTGTATAAGGGGTTCTCTTCCCTCTCCTCTGCCTCCCATTTATTTCCCTGACCTTCCTGTAGCACAGAACAGGAAAGCCTCTGTGGTCCTTGGGGTATTGGTTTTGTGATGTGGCTCATTGCACAGCTCCATATGATGGCATTTTTTTTTTTTTACGCTCAGACTGGAAAATAAACATGTACTAAAGAACCTGGTCCTGTGGAGTAGTTCATTTTATGCAATAAATGAAGAATTATGAGAGAGCTAGATGTTTTTTTGCATGTGAACAGCAAGAGGGAAAGCCATTTCCCCTCCTTTGGGTGGTTGATAAGGCTAAATAGTGAAAGATGGGGGGAAATTCAGGCAGACTGATTCTACAAGTTGCTTCTCATTTATATAGGATGATGGTAGGTTTGATTTTTTTTTTTTTTAATTTGTTTTGGGTTGGTTTTTTTGGAAGCAGTATTTCTGGCCTTTTTTTTTTTTTTTTTTTTTTAGGACAGGTACCCTAGGGTGCTTCTTTGAAGTTAAAAATAACAGCAGTTTGGATTACTCAGCATGATTTCTGAATAGACTCATGTTGCTCTCTGTCAATCCTAGTTCAGATAGAGATTTTACTCAGAAATACTGGATTGGAGGCATTGTTTGCCTCAGGGATAGAAATAAAATAAAGGGGAAGGGATAGGGGCCAGTGAAAGGAGAAGGAGGATTCTTGGCACCACTGAGCTGTGTTATATAGTTATGATTATAATTGGCATTTTTGGGGCAGTACTTTTGGCAGCCTGTGTTGTTTTTCCTGCAAATGCTGCTGCTTATCTGTGGCCAGTGTAGAAAAGGAATCAGAGGGATAAGCTTTGTGGTTTAACCCCCACCAGCAACAAAGCCCCATGCAGCTGCTTGCTCAATCCTCTCTGCCCACTGGGATGGGGAGAGAATCAGAAGGGTAAAAGTGAGAAAACTCATGGGCTGAGATAAAGACAGTTTAATTGGTAAAACAGTTTAGCTGGCACACAAGCAAAGCAAAATAAGGAATTCCTTCAGCACTTCCCATGGGCAGGCAGGTGTTCAGCCACTTCCAGGAAAGCAGGGCTCCATCACACATAACAGTTACTTGGGAAGACAAACACCATCACTCCAAACGTCCCTCCCTTCCTTCTTCCCCTAACTTTATATGCCATATGGAACATCCCTTTGGTCGGTTGGGGTCAGCTGTCCCAGCTGTGTCTCCTCTTAACTCCTTGTACACCCCCAGCCTCCTCACTGGTGTGGTGGGTTGAGAGGCAGAAAATACCTTCACTCTGTGTAAGCACTGATCAGCAGTAAGGAAAACATCCCTGAATTATCAGCACTTTTCAGCACAAATCCAAAACATAGCCCATACGAGATACTGTGAAGAAATTTAACTCTATCCCAGCCAAAACCAATACATATGCCAGCGTGCAAGAATGCAATTCATACCATAGCAGAGAGCATGATGGAAATAAGTAACACCTGAGTAGATAAAAAAAATGCATTAATGACACCCTAAAAGCCTGCGATTTGGCAGCTTTGTTTATATGTACATGTTTTTGTGCATGCACAGATTGGTTAGAAACATACTTCACATCTAAGTGTTTGAAGTACACTGAGTAAGCCAAACACTTAAAATTTTCTGTTCTTTATGGAATAAAGAAATTTTACATGAACAATTTGTGGGATGATGTTGAGTTTAATAGAGTAGAAACATACAGCAGGGGTTTTTTCCACTAGAATTTATTAAGGTAATATGCGGTATCTGTATATATCTATGTAAACTTTTGTCCTCTGTGACCCTCTTTCTGGTTCTTCTGGTCATTTTTACTCACTTGCTGTGGGGCCATGATAATATGTTTTCTTTTGGTTACGCTGCCTGTTCAGTGTTCCAGAGTCATGCATCCTTGTATTGTATAGCATAATTCCAACAAACCTACACAAACCAGGTGATCAATTTTGATCTTTTCCAGCCCTAAGTCTGAAGCTCTGCTGTCTGAAAGCTTGTCCTGACTTGGTCTAGAGTGAGATCTGGTTTTGTTTCTCTCTGAGCTTTGTTGTTTTTTGGTTTTTAGTTTGTTTTTTTTTATCTTGGGCTTCCTAAAAACATCATTACTGTTACTCATTCAGCAACCTGTGTTTAAGAGCCACTCCTCATACCTGCAACATAATAGCTACAATATGTATCTGCTTTTAAACCAGAGTACCTCATGCTAGACAACAGTTCTCATTTAATAGCCTCACTATTTAATTCATGTCCTTTCTCATATCTTCTTTTCTATCTGCGGTTAAATCTTTTCACTCCATTTGAGAATGTTCTTAAACTTCTTGTCCTGGTCTCTCAGCTGGCTGCCCTTTGGTTTGTGTGCTGTTGACATAAATCAACCTTCCTTTGGAAGCAGCATCTGGCGAGGTGTAGGTCTTATTGAAGGAGATCTAAAATGCCTAGAGTACTCTAAGGTATTGTAAAATAAATTAATACTAGTGAGATTAAGAATAAAGCAAATCTTTATCTTGGCTAGAACTGTATTACTGGAATAATATATTACACCACAGAAAAAAACATAAAGGTTGATCTTTCAGTATATCATTTTGTAAATACTGTTGTCAGCATTAGATTCCTCCACACAGGCTCACTGGGCAAACAATAATCTCTTTTCATGCTAAAATGTCTCTTTTTTTTTTTTTTCCCTCTAGTGTCTAGGAATTACATTTGGGGATAAAAAAGCTTGAAGAGCATTATCTTCTAAAACCATTGTTTTCTCTGTTACTTTTGTGACAATTTCAGAAATATTGGTATCCAACATTAGTAACTGTAGAATTAAAATATATTAATGTAGTGCTGCCATGGTGAATCGGAAACTTTACAGAATAAAATATTACCATTACAGAATGCATATGTAACAGCCTAGGATTTATAAAATGTGCATTAGGACTTTATAGCTTACGTTTATGAATTTTTGAAGTGTATTTCTTACTATTTCTTGTTCTAAACATACGTATCAGTGGGTTACTTATCACTTAATTTCATAATCCTTTTATAAGACTTCAAATGCACTGGCCCCATTTGACAGCATATATTTTTATTCAGGTTAATGGCTTTTTTTGGTAACTAAATTTAAGAATGCAGTTGTGTTTGATCTTCTTTTGATGTTACTCATTCAGGAAAGCCAGCTAAAAAAAAAATTAAATAAAATGAATGCTAGCAACAGAAAGGGAAACACATGGTAAAATTCCTGAAAATAATGTTAAGATGAAAGCTGCTTTTTTGTCTTTACGATTAGTTCATTACCTTGTGTATTGTGCAGTGAATGAAGACAATAAAAATTAGAGGGCTTATTTGAAGACCCTTCATCCAGTGCAAAACCAGCAAGGAGAGATTTTTGATTGGCTGTTGTTTTACTGCAAAGTCCTGATATGTGGTAATTCAAGAAATAGTTTGGCAGCTGAACATCTACGACTGTTAGAACAAACTTGCATCAATTTTTCAAGTTACTAATGGGAACCATTCAGGATTTTTTGTGTTTGCTTGTCCTGGTCAGAAAAACAGGGTGTTTTTCTGTTGCTGAAGGCTACATGCACATGCAAAAGGTGAAAGTGGGACTGGGTTCTTGCCTATTGAAAGAAAATGCCAGTATTTTATTTGGAAGCTCTTTTTGCCTCAACGTATTTTGGTTTTATAGTCTTCAATTTATCTTTAGATGTCTTTATTTGGGGGGAAAAGCACGCTGAACTATATGACTTAGTGTGTTTGACTAAAACGGGCAGTAATCATGAGGTCTGTTGGTTTAATATTGAAAATACTGTGGCAAAACAGACTAGAGATTAAGTATGAGGAGTATGCATGGATGCAAATACATGCTTTGGAGGCTTGTGAGTTAATTCTGCTCCAAAGAAAAGTGGTAGCTCCTCTCACCAGCTTTTAGGCTCTTCAACATGAATGATGAAGCACTGTTGAAGAGAATGTGGGTGACACCTGGCTATCAGTCATCTCTGCGTTACCACTGTGATATTGTATGCTGTCAAGCCACCATGATTGATTGTCCATACCCCGTGGGATGAACAGTGAGTATAAAAGAATTGCAGAACATGGTTTGGCTGCTCCTTCCTCTGTCTGTTCAGTGTGTTTAGGGGGGGAAAGAAAACAACACCAAAACCGCCTCAAAAAAATAAAGGCCGTGCTATCCCGGGGGGAGTTGTGAGCATTTAGGAGAGAGAACAGTTATTTCTTACATCTATAATGGGACTTCACTGATTCTTAATTCTATTTCAAGATTATATCCTGAAGACATGTCAGTGATGTAGTAGTGATTTACAGTTAGGAGTGAATGACACTTGCATGTCAATTTGATCCTCAACTAGCTCTGTATGATCTTAGTGGTCTTAGCAAGGAATAATCCGTGAGCTGCGGGGAGGAGGCAGGATCAGGCCCTGGGGTTGGTGAAAAGCAAGCTCCCCCAAGAAGAGTTGGGGCTGTGGATCAGCATTGTGATGAGGGAGGAGGACAAGAAATTGCATGCTGAGTTGGGCATCCCTGGGATAGCTCGGAGAAGGGTGTGATGATGGCAAATAGTAGAGATTGCTGATGGCTTTCTAAAGCATGGATCTGTCAGATCAGGCTGAAACATCTCCACAGCCCTTTATTTGCCTCCTTTTGCTGCTTTCCAAGAAGCAAAGTATTATTAGATTCTTTATTCTTGCCAAAATGCTCTGATAAGCATTTAACCTGTGATTTCTTGCTTATTTCTTTTTTGTGATTACTCCAGCAAGCAGCAGGCCACTGTTTTGATTATATTTAATTCTTAATTTTACAAAATAAGGAGCATAAAAAAATCAGATTAAAAAAAATCAAAAAAGTAGATGTATTTAAATTGTTAGAAAACTTCTCCAATACTAAAGCCTGGTTTCACTTTAAAATCTTACTGATTTCCATGTATATTAACTACCTATATATTGAAGCATATAGTGTCCTGTAGATCTGTTACTGGTGTTGCAATATGATAAACTCTTTTAAAGATGTGTGTTTTCTGTTGATAATTGCCCTCCTTGGGATGCTTTCTTGCAAATATGAGAACCTTTGGCTCTGAAGGAGGGCAGGACTGAACTTTTATGCTGCAGAAATTCTCATGTGACTTCAGCAAAAATATTTTGGGACAAGTGACCTGGCCCTTGTCTTCAAAGATCTTCCTATAACTCCAATGATTCTTCCCATAATATTGACTGTATATAATGTGGTACAGAAGATGCAGTTGGCAGGAGAAGATAGCACAGAGTATTTCCTAATAAGATTTGAGATCCTGATGTACACCGTTAATCCATTTGCAGTTCTGTCCCGGTTGTAGAAAGAGCTGCAGGCTTGGTGTTATTCTTGTGCAAGTCAGCCCCTCCCCTGCCTTGCCTTTGGCTGTGAGCTAGACCAAGAACTGAGGAGAGAGGGCAGGGTGGGAGAGGAGGGTCATGACAGGTCTTTTTAAAATATCTGCTTATTGAAAGAGATCATTCAGAATTAATTGTCGTGGGGGTTTTTGTTGGTTTTTTTGTGGGGTTTTGTTTTTTGTTTGTTTTTTGTTTGGTGGGGGTTTTGTGGGTTTTTTGTTTGTTTGTTTTTTGGGGTTTTTTTAGGTATTTGAGTTTCTCTGTGATGCATATGTGTTGCTTTTAGGGAGCAGTCCTACTGGGATGATATCCCCAAGACCTAACTACTCAGCAGATACCAGGGGGGAGGAAAACTGGTTTTCTGAAAAGGAGGATTTAAGACTTGCTATTTTTTTTCCTTCAGCTGTTTAGAAAAACTAGCAACTTCTGTCTATGCTGGCAGCCTTTTTCATTGGGACCTCAAATTTATTTTTTTTGGAGAGGGAAAGCAGGGGGAGGGGACAAGGGTGGAGGTGATGTCTTAATCGCATCAGTGCTGTAACTGGAGGTGCAGTCTTTCAGCCTGCAAACTCCAGTTACAGCACTGATGTGATTCTCATGGTTTCCTGCTGGAGCCTGGGGGTCATTCTTAAAGTTTGTCACTTGAAATTGAGGGCAATCAAAATAAGTTCTGCTCTGTATCATGTCTGCTCAGCATCGCTTGCTCCTGATTCAGTCAACAGTAAAGGATAGCAAAAATGTGACCTTTAGTTTTCTGTTCAGAAACGTTAAGGGTGTTCAGATTTGTTTTATTTTAGCTTTATTTTCTTCAGAAATAGGAAGATTCACATTTGAGAGCTTTCCCCTAGTTTTAAACCTCTAAACTGGGGGGCTGTTGGAGCTTCTTGCAAGACAGAATTTTAAGTGGTTACAATTGTAGGGCATGTACTGACTTTTTTAGTTGATTGCAGTGCAAATGTAAAGTAAGCCCATAAATCATAGCCAGTGTTGTGATTACAAATCGTTACAATCACATGAGATTATTCAGTTTGTTGCAAATCCTTCTAGACTATACAATTAAAGTCATAGCCACAGTTATAATCCTGTGAGATAAAGTTACTTCATCACACAATCTCCTTCTGGTTTACTGTTTGCTTTATTTTGATGCCAGACTGAATAACTGAATGCTTCTGTGTAGTTAGCTTCAATGGCAGCATGTATACTTTTTGTATCTCTGCTAATTCTGGAGTTTATTTTGCATCCTTAAAATATGAATATGGATTGATATAATAGTTGGGCAAAGACCTGGTAATTTTCGCTCTAGTGGTGGGAAACGCAACGTAAAATGATGAAATTTTAGAAAAGAATTGCTATTTCTGTCCATTGCTAGAGATGTCTTGTCACATGGTCAGGAAATAAATGAGTTGTGATCATTGATATGTTGTTATGTAGGTGACTGAAAGCAGGTCGGTGCTTCCCTGCAAAAGCAGTGGCTGCAGTCACTCTGCAGAATTGTAGTCAGGCAGAAGACAGCTGCTGAACAGGAGCAAAATGAATAGTTCACTTGGGAACGGCTTTCAGACCAAATCAAACCTTTTTGCACAGTTTCAGATATCCATCTCGTTTCTTGTGTGGTACTTCTTCTCATCCTGATGTTGGATGTCCTGATGTTTCCAGTGCAAAGGAAACTGCAGCGGGCTAGGGAGCATCTTGTGCCTGCCGGCCAGAGCGTGATGACTCAGTGTGTCAGAGTAATTCTGATAAATACCCAGACTGAGATAATCAAAACCCATCCAGGGATTTGGTTGTTGTCCTACTTATTAATTTTAATGATAATTGAATATCTGTGCCGATTACTCAGGCTGTAAGCTCAGCTTCCCAAGACCTGTATATTCAGTTTCAAAATACTGCTTATTCAAAGTCTGGTATATTTAACTTGGAGGAGTGGTCTCGACGTGGACAGACAGTACAGATAGACAGGAGCTACTGTGTCCTTACTACTTCCTGAGTCACAGTAAGAAAGTCTGGCAGAGCCTGTTTCTCAGAACCATATAAGTGTAGTGACCTGGCAAATGTCTTTAGCCCTCAGGGGATTTAGTAATGATGCTGCCTGTATAATATTTGTAAAAGACTTTTGCTGTGAAAGTGTTGAAGAGAAAGCGGGGAATCTTAAGCAGCCCTTGCTCGGTGTTTGCAAAGCTATTTTATTTGATGCCAGTAGCCCAGGTAAACCTTTTGGACTCCTCTCTTCTCTGTCCCTTTCGAGCACAGCACTACTGAGATTTTTTTTTGCTTGCAAGGTTGTCTCCTCCAGTACTAACCTGGGATGTTTTCCCTCAGCTCTGCTGTTTGCAGAGGCTCAGCTTGCTGAAGCTGGATGTGCAGAAGTCCTTGTGCAACTCTCCAGGTGTTGCAGAGGGTCTTTGTCAGAAGCCAGGATCTGTGTTGAGTTTTTTTTATATGAGGGGAGCTTTTCCCAGATAAATTCTCTGGTGCTTCTGGTCCTGCTGGAAGACTACATAGTATCCCCATTGATCAAGGATAAAGCAAGCATCTGAGTGTGCTGGTTTAAAAGTAAGCAGGCAGTTCTAGAGAGATTATAAATCAGGGTTACAATTTACTAAAAATAAATTACAATAGATGCAATGATACAAAGAAAAACTGATTTTAACCCAGAAAAACAGATGTATAACCCAGCCCCCTGGGACAAAAACACAACAGTGTTCGTTGGCCCCTGTACTGACCACCACATGGCCCCTCTGGGTGTAAAGTAAAAGGAAAGGAAAACCTGTTGGTCCAGATGATGGTGGCAGTTCTGTTGAGGTAATGATCCCAGTCTTGTCGAGAGTGGCAGTGGCAATCCTGTTGGAGTTCCAGTCCTCCTCTCAATCCAAGTGGTACAAGAAGTCCCAAAACCCAAAGATTATATGCTCAGGTTTAGATGGGAATACCCAGTACCTCCCCCAGTGCAGGGAGTTTCATTAACTGTGTGAGTCATGGGATATTTTTGGAGTCTTTGCTGGTCTAGGTGTTGCAGCTGCCTATTATGCCAGTCCAGTATGGCCCATTAGCAGAGATGACCCCTCAGGCTGGGTGTGAAGGTGCTAAGGTCTCCCTGGAGGGGAGTTATCACAGCTGAGTCATTAGGTGTGCCCTGGTCAGCTGCTGCAAATGATCCATTATCAACAGTCCATCAGAAATTACATAGAGAGTGTAGAATACTCAGTTTTGGTTATACCCACATGGTAATAAACTGATCCTGGCCCCTGTAACTAGGACACTGAGACACAAAATAATGATAATGCCATAGGCGTCCTGTGTTTTTTTTGAACTGGGAATGAGCCTAAGTTAGCAAACTCTTGATTGTTACCTTTAAAAAACAAATTTTCCCCCTCCTTTTTTTCTAATTTCCGTCTGTTCAAAAATAAAGCAGCAAAGAGAGAAAACAGAGTGAAAACAATTTTTTCATACACAGTGCTATGACCAAAGATATTACTTGGTAATATCCTTTCCTCTCTGCTCTGCAGAGTTTTAAAACTAAGAACTGAAGTAGTTTTTTCCTGTATTACAGTACACACATAAGTAATCAAAATTATATTAAGAAAGAAAGTTGGGCAGCTCCCCAGTGTTCGAATATGTTGAGTGCAAATCATTGACATTCTAGACATGCTGTTTCTCACTGAGTTATAGTTTCAATGCTGGTGGAGTAAAACAATCAGTTGAAAAAAAGAAAAATATTATACTATTGCTAGTTCTTGTTGTTTAAAAATAATAGCAATTTTGTTAGTGTGTGAGCTGAAGGTAATGGTGGTGTAGCTTCATAGGATTTAAAACCACTGGATCTGCAAACGTTATGTAGTTTAATCTCACGTGGTACGTACAGTGTAGAAACTTGTTCAGGTGTCCTTGCAGCAGGTCTGTAATGTTGATTTGGCTATAGTGCATCTTCTGGAGAGAGATTTATTTGAATTAGTCAACCTATTGTGGTAAGTCCATATCCCTTTGTAGGTTGTGCCAACAGCAACTTGTTATAAAACAAACAAATCTTTCTAGCTCAAATCGGTCAAACTTAGTTGTCAGTCAATGAATCTTGCTATACCTCTTCTTGCTAACTTTACAGCTACATACTAATCTCTTTATTTCTCTTCCCAACAGCCCATTTCAGGCAAATAGAGGCCACAAGCAAGTTAGCCACCTCCCGACCTTCTCTAATTGTTTTTAATGGATTTTTGTGCTGTAAAATAGGGGGTTGATCTCTTGACTAGCTGTGGACTCTCTTTACAGTTTATCCTAGCTGAAGTGTTACCATTTGAAATGAAAATGGTTTTCTGAAAGTGATCTTAGTAAAGTGTTCCGTTATCTTGTTTGCTTTGTGAAGCAAATGGATCACAATGAGAAGAAAATCATCCTTGTGATGGAAGCCAGGTAAAAGTGAACAGGGAATCTTAGTAGCTGCTCATCTCTGGCTCCTGTTGCAGATAGAGCTGCGGTACAGTGCCAGGTACATCTATGACCTAAAAACGTGGGCTAGAGCTATGCAGAAGACTCTCTCATAAGTTGACCTGTGGGCTTGGTCATATGGCAGGGGGAGTCTGTGGGAGGTGGATGAGTGCATCACGTACAAAATTTCAGATAGGAAGACAGGTTCCTGTTACAGTGGAAGATATAACCTTGGAGCCTCTTAAAGCACTAGGAAAGGTAGGATTCAGTCCTGGCTGAGCATCTGCTTTTGTACAAGTAAAGACTTCGTGTTTGCAAAGCCAAATACCTCGCAGTATCTCAGGATTCTGCTCCCTGAGCAGAGGAGACAGAAACAAAATCACCTGTGTGCTTGGATGGCCTGCCCCTGACTGCTTCAGTCCACACAAATATGAAAATTCCCCTTTTCTGTGTTTGAGTCTCAGTGTTCTTTGCATCCGGTCCAATATCATTTGGTCACAAGACGAGAGGAAGCTATTGAGTTGCAACAACAGGTTTTTGTGTCCTTCCCCTAAATGGCTAATTCCTTTACTTAGTATGAATTTATTTCACTGCTTACTGTTTTAAGTTTATTTGTGCACAATAATTTATGGATGAGAGCAAACATTATTAGAAAACTTTATGTATTGTACACTATGGGGGCAACTTTTCAAATCAGAATACCGTTTCTTCAGCTGTCTTCTTTCCAGTGGGTATGTTTTTGTAAGAAGAATGATGTAAATTAACCACATAACCTGTAGAAGTGCTGTTTCCTATGCTAATTAGTTCTTCCCCTGAGAACTGTACTTTTAATTTATTTTTTCAAGTGCATTCGCTCATCCTTTTCCTTTCAAACTTCAACACTTTGTGAAACATGCATCCAGTTTCACTGGAAGACTGAAGCTGAGACAAAAATTGAAAGTGGATTGATTTAATGGTTTAATTGCTAAATAATGATGAAAGTTTTGTAATGTATTTGTAATTTTATGTTTGCGGGAAGCAGCCAATCATTCAATTTTACAAAGTGAGAGCTAGGCCTAGAATAAGGCTGGATAAATAATCATCTGTAGTTTCTGTGCTGAGTAGTGCCTTTCCTCTCAGGGACTCCTGAAGATTATTTAAAACATTTTTTTCCAGAAATTCAGGCTGCAGACAAGGATTATCTTGCCTAGCAGTAAGATGCTATTGCTGCAATTTGGCTGTGTTCTGTCCATAAGATGCACAAAACTGAGAGAAGTTTCCAGTCAGTGACTGCCCTGCTGTGAGAATGTCTCTTCGATAGGCAAGTCTAAGGGAGGTCCTTGCTTGTGGCTTTCTGACTGGCCTGCTAGGCTGCTAGGGGAGAAGGAGCACTGAAAGGAAGCGCTGAAGGCTGGAGCTATGCAGGATGGCAGACCAGAGTGTTTGGGATGGCCAAAACCCAACAGGTCCGTTGCCACCTGGGTTCAACAAACTGTGACTACATGCACTTTATCTCCCACCTTAACCCAAATCTTGTGGTGCTGAAGGAAGAGTTAGTTGATGGCAATCTCTTTTCTCCTAAGGAAATGTAGCCCCTTCCCATGTCTGCATTTTTAGTTACTCCTTCTACTCTTCCTCTTCAACTTCTAACCCACCGTTAATCCCGTTGTACCTTGAATGGAAAATAACAGTAGTAAGAGCTTGTAGCTTAATTGAGCTGGCAGGGATGTAAAAATAGACCAACTCAGTCATTTTGTTTCACCTGTTTCTGGTAGTTTGTCCTCTGAGGAACTATATACCTTCAGCATTTCTGTGTTCTTCACCTCTGTGCCTCAGGGACTTGGGCCTGGAAGAGACTCTTATTGTAACTTGTGAGAGGAATATACGTGAACCTTAATTATCTGTATATCCAGTATCTACTCCCAGATGGCATAGGCATGTTGGTGCTAGCTTTAAATCACCTTACTTAGGTGACAGATGCATGTGGCTTGTCATGGGCTCAGCTGCCTGACCAGATACTTTCTTCTGAAACTTCTCCAGATCCCCCTTAGAGTTTTGATTGATGAAGGTTTGACTCCTGCAGCAAGTTCTCAGTATGGCTGGTTATGCCTTTCCCTCTTCCTCTCACCATTCCACTAACTAACTTATCTTACGTTCTCTTCAAAAGTGTTCAGTTTAAATTCCTGAATCTCTCCTTGGTTAGATGAAAAGCAATCTAATAACAGAAATTTCTTCCTCATGTATGTGTTGCAGTATTACTGAGAAGTTAACCCATGATTTGCCTCTTGGTTAAGTAAACAATTTGAGGTTTTTTCAGTTTCTTCTGAAAGCTTCAGCAGCTTTCCTAGAATTTGCCTTATCACAGCTGATTGCCAAAGCCACGTTTACTTTTGCATTGCAGACAGATGAGTATTTAGCACACAATTGTATTTGCTTTCCTAACAATAGCATGCTGATGTTCAATTGGTTCTTCAGTGGTTGTCAGATGCCAGAAGAGAGTGTGGAGGTTGAAGGTATGAAATATTTTTTTTCTGAGATGGTTAGGATATAGGACATCTGTCATAAACAAATGAACACATCTATGTTTCTTCAATTCTGGATTAAAAGAAGCATTGAGGTGTGGGTTGAATCTTTGTCCAGAAGATTTACATCCTTGTAATTCTGGTCCCTTATTTAAATAGTAACATAAACCTGACACAAGGGGAATTAAATCCCATAGAATAAAAAGTAACTAAAAGTTTCATTATGTTGTGGAATAAGCATAAAAAGCATCCACATGTATAATTTATTACGTATAGTGGGAAAGTACTTAACAACAGTCATAATAAACTCATTCTGTTCATTCATTTTTAGATCTTAGCATACTGATTCAGACCTTAACTGAAAGTGAATATACAATCAATGTGAGGCTTTTTATGCAGGTTTAATAATGTAGGCCTGCCAAGGATCTTTAATTAAATAATTATTCTTTGTTCAATTAGAATAGGTCGCTTCACTATAGGGATTGCAGGCATGTACATGCAAAATCCACCCTGAACTGATCATATTTTAGCTTCTTACTGTAATCCTGAGTAAGTAATAATCTTTATCTCACAAAACAGTGAGAGCAACCCAAAAACCAGGAAAAAAATTGTAGTCAAATATTAAAAATGTAATGCCTAATTCTGCGGTGATCGAAGGAAAGCATGCTAAGACACAGTTTGGTGGTGCTGTGAACAAAGAGCTGTCTGACAAATGGGAAAAGTGGATTTTCTCCAGGGTTCAGATTCAATAAAACCATCACCAAAACCAAAGCAAGCTAAGGTGTTCAGCATGTAGGGAATCAGGAAATCTGGTTTTGGGTTTTTTTACTGGTAACCTCATGTACTCAAGAAGTGGCAAATGGAGCTGTTAAGAGGAGGTGCAAAAAATTGCATTTTGTATCTGCCTGCTGTGCACACCAGTTCCCATAAGAGGGTCTGCACAGGCAGAACAGCCTTCTCATTTCTTCTGAGAGTATTGGAAATGCAAAAAATCTGTTTGGCGTGGGGGCTGCTGCTTGTAGCATCGCACAAGGCTGGCTTCAAATGGCCCCTGCTGCCACGGCATGTCATTAATGCAGCTCACAGCAGCTGGACTGAGAGGACTTCAGTGTTTATTAGGGGAATATAATCATTTAAGCCTGAATAAGCTTCAAAGCTCTAATGTGGCTGTTTGGCCAACAGAAATGAGATGTAAATTTGTGCTGAATAGCCACTGATTACAGAAAGATGATTAATGCGAGGTTTAAAATTGATTTATGGGTGCAGTTGTCAAGGCCTAAGCCATGAATGTAATATTATCTCTATGAAAAGCTTTGGGTAAATTAGAGACCAGGGAGCAGTGGCAAAATAATGTGTTTGCTGGAGGGTCTGATATGGTGTATGGGCCGTCTATAATCTAGTCAGATCTGGTATGTGCCTGAGAGGTTAGGTTTTGCCAGTGGAGCACATTTATATTAGAAATATTAGAAAACCAAGAAGTTTCATTTATTTTATTTTCATTAAATTCATTTTTTGATCAGTATTTTTTCCCTTTTACAGGAAACTCTTAAATTTTTCCTCACTTTCAGGAAATTATATATAGCCAATGACAATGATAAATATTAGAAGTTTAGTTTTTGCAACATTTTGCTGTTGGGTGCATTAAAAATAAGCCAAATGCTTTGTGTTATTTCCATTCTAGTAAACAGTTAGAATCCTCAAATAGATTTTGATTTATTTAAATATTAGGACAACACTACGGTAACAAGGAAAACTACCTTTCTTGTTGCCTTTGAAAGTTGTTCTGTGAACCTCCTGGTGTCATCAGATGATGGGTAATGTGAATAATATCCCAAAAGCTTTGAAAATCCAAGCATTTGGTTATAAACCTAAAATATAAGTCATACTCTGAGTCCTCTGAAAATCTGACTCTGTCAGTGTTAAACCATGTGGTATCTATACTGTTTGTTCTGGCCTTTGTTAAATTGCTCTGCAATGAGTGTTACATTAAGCAGTGAAAAATGATTTAATGGTATTGTGTTTCCTCATTACCCCTTTCACGCTCATCTCCATTGTCTTTCCCTTAATTGCTGGACCGTGATTGGAAATGGATGTTTTAATTCAGATGTACAGAGAATTCCAAACCTTTAAAAAACATAAACCTGTGGGAGGGGAGGTGGGGTTTCTAAATAACATATTGCTTTGTTCTGGAAAGGGGTCAGCACGGTGTCTGATTAGGCGTGCTGGAGAAGGGCTGATGCTCCTTTTCATTTCAGTTGTGCGAACCTCCAGCTGGGTTCTCATTCCATTTGGATTCTGGTGCTGACATATGTCATTGATCATGCAAGTTATCAAAGTCTTTTGATAAATTCAAAAGACAAATTTGCAAAGTCTGAGCTAAACTTCAGTCTCCTTTTCATTTTTTTTCCCCTTTGTATCTTGGTGTGCAGCTGAAAAGTCTAGGTGACTTTATCCTGATGTTTCTTCACTTTTCAACAGCTTGATTGTGCAGGTCTCTGAACAGATAATACGTTTCATCATGAGCATGTACTGCAAATAATTTTTAATTGTTCTTTCTTACCGGTTTGCTTGGGCGGTACTTCGTATAGCAAATTGCTGCTTGTGTTTTGAGATGCTATTGAAGCTTTAAGGAATCTACATTGTTTCTCACCTAGTCAGTGGTACAGAGCAATCCAGGAATTGTCAAAACTTTTGCCTTATATTACCAAGGGAGTTTTACGGAGAAGTTTCCTACACAGGCAACTGCAAAAATGGAAGGTGTGGGAGCAAACTTTATATGTACATTACAAATAAAAAAGAATACTGGACAGTTGTTCAAGTAGTAAATTCAAATATTTAAACAGTATGAGCTGATGACTATGAATTTTTTTGTGTAAATTTAAATGACTGCTATGTCTACATATGTAGCACTCCTTGAGAGGAGCAGTCGTGCTTTGTCTCATAGATTCAGCATGGGGCTTTCCTGTTTGGTATTTTCCCTCAGCTCTGAGCAGTGTGACTGCATGAGAACCTTTCTTGGCATTACTTCATGAAGGAGAAGGATTTCTATCAGTCCTGATTGCACACAAGATGATGAAAGGTTGACCTGGGTGGAATTAGAAGGATCCAAAACATGGTAGGATACAGAAGTATCCACCTAGATGCTTAAGCTCTCATGTCTAAAAATGGCTTTTTTTAAAGCTGATTGCTGCTGCTGAGCTGTTCAGAGTATTGGAATGTGCAGTTGGCAGCAATGGAGTTGGGATGGAGCACAGTGGTGCTATGAACATTCACCCAACTAATTTTCAGTGTAGTTGTTTTATAGTGGAGATGAAACATTAAGCATTCCCCCACCTTTGCTGTTCCTTCTCCTTCCTTCTGTCACATTGCAAGCCAAAAGTAAAGCCTTGGCATTGAGTGTAATTGAGCCTTATTACATCTTGATGCAGTGGGGAGTAGCTTTTATCATGGAGTAAGGCCCTTTTTCTCCTCTTAACATCTTTGTTGCCCACATGGTGAAAGGGATCATTCAGAAGCAAGTCTGACAGTTCCTGTAACATTGCTGCAGTGAGAATTTGCTCTTTACAGTGGGTTTTGCGTTTTTTGTTATTTGTTGGGGGTTATTTGTGGGGAGGGGCTGGTAATGGAAGTGACTCTATAAGTTTGCTTTCTGCTAGGCAAGTATCACATGTGGGATAGGGAAGATGTGTTTGGTTAATATAGAGATGGGAAAAAAAATCACTAGTCTCATGTGGCATATCTCAGAAAGATGCTTTAAATTTCCAGTTCATATCTCTGCTATTTACTTCCCCTACTTTTGTTTTAGTTTACGAAAAATGATCCTTAGCTTCTGGCTGAGCAATCTCCTGTAATGAGTGAAGAAACTCACTTTTACTTGAGGTAATTAACTTCAGGATATTCTGAAGCTGTGTGTTAATCAGACTATGCATCTTAGTGACCAGCTTGGCATTGTAAGAAACAGCAGAAAACTGCAACACAGTAGTAAAATTAGAAAAGCAGCCCAAAAGTTATACTATTCTTATTTTTATTTTATTTTTCTAGTTGGAGAAATTGATGGGAATGTGACAAACCAGCAGAAAATGTTAAGATCCTTGTTTGGAAACTCAGCTTTCATTAGACCAGATTTCAGCCTGAATAGGGAGATTAATCGAATGCTCTCTGTCCTCTGTTATCCATTATGTTTTTTGCTTGACTAGTAGCTGCTGTCAGTAGGAATATATGTCTGTATGTATAAATGTCTTGGTTGTAAAAATGCCATCCAAATCAGGCTTGAGCCTTGGTGGGGGGGACTGTAAGATCTCAGGCAGCCACAACTGCTTCTGGTATTTAAAGGTTTTAGTAAACACTGTGCCAAATATTGTTTGTATTGAACTCACTGCAGTTTGTTTTGACACTAGCCCCTGCCCTTGAAATGAGCTCCAAACCCCTAAAAAACACACTGAGACTATGCAAGAATCACTTAACCTCTTGGATTATAAAAGTAGATGTTGGTATTGGAGAAGTTTGTACAAGCAATACATTTTTTTGTTGTTTGGTAGCTGAAATTTAAAACACTGTATTTGAGGTTGAAAGAACTAGTTTGGATTACTCTAGAACAGTTTTATTTGTATTTTTTTATCTGCTCTCTGTTTTGTTTAATTTCAGGAGGAGAAGATGAGGCTGTCAAAATCACTGGTTTCTCCTTTGCTATTTTTTTGTCCCCTGTCCTCCTTTCCTGACTTGATCCAAGTACAATAATTGCTTTGGTTTCCTGATTATTTTTAATTCAAACATTTGATTTACTAGAAAAAGTCACATGGCTTTATCTGGTGATCTTCCACTGGTTGATGCGGGGCAGGAGGGTGGAAGCTGTTAGGCTGTCCCAGTGAGCAAGCATCCTGCCCCAAAGCAGAATTTGAACTTTAAACCTGTGTACAGTGGCACAAATGCTTAAAAATTGTTGCCCAAGAGCTCTTGTTTTAAACAGGGTCCAGTGAGCTGGACAAAGCTATTTTGATTCTCTTCTGTCGGGAGGTGGCATGTAGTGGGCACCATTTATCCTGTAGGTGTGAGCTGCTTGCCATGTCTCTGCTCTGCTCCTCACACTACTCCTCCATCGGGAAGAGCAGACTTGCAAACTTGCAGCATTGTTTGAGGTTACTGCATTTTTCTACTGCTTGAGACTGGTTTGGATCATTGTCCCTTGTTGTGAGAGGGGACCAGGCTTCTCACGTGCACCATCCAGGTGCTGGTGGACTCTGCCATGATCAGTAGGTCATATGGATTATACATAAAGCTCTTGCCAGTGTTCAAGATAAAACTCTTTTGCTCCTACCAATCCTGAGGTTAGCATTGCTGTAGAGGGGGCTAAAAATAACATGACTTTTGGGTGCTTTGTATTTTGTGTTCTTGTTCTTTGAGCAAGCAAAACCCATTTAATGAAGACTGAAACACCCCCAGGAAAAGCAAAAACTCTTTTAATCATATGGCTCCAGAGCTGAAAATCTGAGCAATGGTATATATCACAGCGTGTGTTGATAAAACTGGCAATATTTGGTGGCAGGCTTTGAAGTAGCTGAATCTTGGAACTGGTGTTTTTGTAAGTGGTGTTTTGCAATAGGCAAGATAGTGACACAGTCAGCCTCATTTTATAGCTAGCACAGCCCTGCAAAACCTTCTGCAGTGCAGAAGAAAAAATGCATGGTGCTCTGCCTGGCTTTCACTAGAGATTTAGCCTTAAGTGACCTCACTGAAGTGACTTAAACTGCACAGGGGAGAGCCTGCTGCTTATTTGCTTTAACTTTGTAATACGATAGCAAGTGGAAACCAGCAGGCAGCTAAAAAAAATGAAAAAGCCACAAATTTTTGGGTTCTGTGATGGGAGGAGAGCAGCAAAGGGAGGGAAGGAGCAAGTTGCAAGATAAAGTTGAGTAGCAGGAGGGAATGTTTGTGTGGGAGCTAAGCTGGAGGCTATTGATTGGCAGCCAGGTCTTAACATCAGCTGCATAAAAGGAAATCGAAGAGTCTGCCCAAATATTACCAGGATGAAAGGCAGGATAAATAGTACAGAACTGAATGCTAGGATGGTCTGCCCTTCTAGAAGGGCGTCATGTCCCCTTTTAACTTGGCACAGGGATTGCATAGCAGCACACCATGCTGTCCTCTGCACCAGTATGTGCTCATAATGGGTTTAACAGCAGTATTTTGGGGTAAAATTGCCTTCCTGTGGGCAAAGAATGAAGTATCTCCAGTATTTTCACACATTCAAAGCCTGGGATCAAAGATCTGTGCCAGGCTTGTGTTTCTCCAAAAGGAAAAGAAGGTAAAAATGCATAAAGCCTCTTCCAGTTTTATATTTTCGTGCCAGCGGATACCAGAGTTAATGTGCACATGTTGCAGAGCTGCACATGGTGGGGTGGAAAAATGAAATGAGAGGATGAGTCTTCTCGTACCCATGTAGCTTATGAAATAGGTAGTGGAAAGAGAGGCAGGTTGCACAGCCTTTGGAGAGAGGGAGTCCTGCTGGGAAGGTTTCAGGTAAGTCTTAGAAACAGCTTTGCTTAATGCACTTAAGCTGCCTTTCCCTCTTAAGATTTCTAGGATTTTGCTAAATGTCTGATTTCTCTTTCAGATGCACAGGGATGTGTGGAATTTGGAACAAGGCTTGAAATTTTCACACTGCCTTAAATAGGTGCTAAAGATAGTGAGTTACTGAAGACCAGTAACAAAAATTCCTATTGAAAAAAAACCAAACCAAAACCAAAAAAAACCCAACCCAATACCAAATAGACAAAAGCTCTGAAATGCTTATCCCTGCTGTCAGTATTTGGGTTTTTTGGGCAGCAGCCTTTCACTGTGCCGTGGTAGCAAATGGCAGTCCTGGAATCTCAGAGATTAGAAACAAGCCTGAGTAGCAGACAGCTGGTGAATGTGTTTTAAAATTGTCCATTTAACTCAAGGCTGCTCCACTGAATGCATTTTTAACTCTTATATTTTTAGTTAGTTGTGTGATATCTTTGGCCTTTCTATAGGCAAACAGCTTGAATGAACTATGTGCTTCCTGTCGATGGAGCTGAGTGCAGTCTTTAACTTGCCAGCAGTAGTGTGCTGGAAATTTCTGATTCAGAAGTAGGTCTTCTATAAATGATTTAACATCAGGCCATTGAAATGCATTTGTGTTTTCCTTCTTAGGGCTATTAAAGATGTAGAGAAAACATTTACCACCAAATTAATGATTGCATTTTTGTTTTAATCCTGCAGATGGGGTTGATTTTTATCTCAAAAACTATGTGCTGCAGAGAGGAATTACACAATTTTTCAGTTGTACTTAATTTCTTTTTCATGCCTTTAATTTTCAGCTAGATACTGTCTCTTTAATATGGTTAGTTTTCTTTTTCATTAACTGTAAGGTGCTGCCTTTCTTCCTCTAGCTTGTATTTCTTTGTTGGCTGAAATACTTGTCTGAGGTATGCAGTGATTGGGAAGCTGGGACCAGGCAGAAGGTGCAGGGACTCTTACCACCATCTCTGTATCGTGGAGGGATGTAAAAGCAGAACCGTAGCAGGCTGCCTGCAGTCTCGGGAGGGAGGCAGACCCAGCTGAAGAGAAAGAAATGGTGTATTCCTACATGCAGATAGGAGAGAAGAAGATTAAATGACAGAGCACACATTTTGCACAGTACTGGCTGCTCTTATAAAATCTGCTTGTCTTGCCCTTGGGGATTATACAGAGATAAGCAGCCTCAGCTCATTAGCACCTCCCCTCCCTCATGATCTCTGATGATTGCTTTAGTTTTGATGGCAGGTGATGATGGCAGGGCTCTCTCTGATCCACGGTATGGTACTGGAAGAGCAATGCATCCTGAAGCCTGAGATGTTGACTTGTTTTACCATTTCTTGCAGCTGAGATTATACTCTAGTTCAGTTGATTGATGTATTTATGCTTGGACCTTTCTCCTCATGGTGTTTAGTGCTCTCAGTGCATGAAAGCAACTATTAGAATCACTGCATTTGGGCTTTTGAACAAATGAACTTTGTACTCCCTCCCAAAAGCACAGCTCCTGGAGCAGTAGTGGAAATGAGCTTAACTTCATAACTCTGGAGAGCGTGATGGTTGGGTCCTTGAAAATTGACCTGGCAAGTGTGAAAAAAGTCAAGTGATGTTTTTCAGTATGCCTTCAAGTTAGGTCACTAATGATATTACTGCAACATCACAGTCATTCATTGTAAATGTCAGTTTTATGAAAGAAGTACACATTAATGCTCTCTAAATGTTGTATGGAGCTACACAATGTACCTTATCGCCATCCATACACTTTTTCACTTGCTAAAACTGGTCTGAGCAATTTCCAGTTCTGAAATGCTTTGCACCACTTCCTGCTGGAGGTTAACACTTCTTCACAGATGCTGGTTGATGTGAACAGTTGTTCAAATGATCCTCTGACCTTCAGCCACATAAAGCAAAGTTTTAAAGTCATTAGGTCTTTTCTGGGCTATATTGGCACATGGTCATTTGTTCCTTGGGCTGATTTGGCAGGGACCTCTGCATGCATTGGAGGAAGTGGAGAGATACTCTCCCTTTTCATCTAATGGAGAATCACCACCTTGATAAAAATAAGACTTCACCTTTATATAGTGTCATGATTGTTGTGATTTAACCCCAGCCAGCAACTAAGCACCACGCAGCCCCTCACTTATTCCCTCCCAGTGAGTGAGCAAATCAGAGAAGTGAGAAAACTTGTGAGTTGAGGTAAAGTCATTAAAATAGGTAAAGCAAAAGCTATGCACACAAGCAAAGCAAACCAAAGAATTAATTTACCACTTCTGGGGGTAGGCAGGAGTTCAGCCATCAGGAAAGAATAATGGTGACTTGAGAAGATAAATGCCATCACTCTTACTGTGATTTTTATTGCTGGGCATGAGGCCATATGGTCTGGAACATCCCTTTGGTTAGTTGGAGTCAGCTGTCCTGGCTGTGTCCCCTCCCACCTTGTGCACCCCAGTCCCCTCACTGGTGGGAGAAGTGTGAGTGACAGAAAAGGCCTTGACATGGTTAAGCACTGATCAGCTGTATCAGAAGCATTCCTGTTTTATCTACACTGTTTTCAGCACAAAACCAAATCATAGCCCCATACAAGCTAGCATGAAGTAAATTAACTACATCCTAACCAGCACATTCTCCACTCCTTATTCCATACCATTGACATCATGTTTAGTCCCACATTGTTCCATACAACCTCATTAACCACTTACCTTCCCGTCATTTAATATATTACACAGATATCATTCCCTTAGTCTATGGACCACGAATATAAACTGTTTCCAGAATGTCCACTGAGTCTTTTTAGTCCATGACTTTCGGCTCCATCTGTTATGGTGGTCATTTGGGACAGGGAAGGTGGTGTGTTGCATGGAGTTCCTGGGCACCAAAGCCAGCTCAGGTAAGGTCACTGCTGCATTTGCACTGTTTCTTATAAGGTTTGTCCTCCACTATTTCAGGTGGTTCCTGCTTTAATAAATCCTATAAAATGCAACTCTGATCATGGTTTACAAGAATTTAAAGGTATATCCATTACAGTCTCCACCCCCTGTTCCCTTGTGCCAGGGTTTAACATTGCAATGAACTCCTCCCCTTGTTCTTACCCTGGCTAGCAACAAGGGGTTGTTGCTATAGTAATTCATGTAATATGCAGCTCAAATCCTGGGTGACAATAATTTAAAGGTATTTTTATTACAATCTCCAACCATGGTCCCTTTGGACCAGACTATTTGGTGTAATGTTGCAATGAGCTCCTCTCCTTGCCTGTGCTCCATCTTGGACTTATCCACAGACTGTAGTCCCTTAGGATTTTACCTGCTCTAAGTGGAGCCTTATCTATGTGCCACAGTCTTGTCAGGGGTATACATGCTGCAACACAGACATAATCATGGCCGTAGGTGCTTTGCAATGTACCTGCTCTGGCATAGAGGTATCCACAGCCACAGATGCTTAGGGCTCTTCTCCCATGTGAAGGTTGCACTCCCATCAACTTGAGTTCACGCTGAAGTTCCTGCATGTCCAGTATAGGCATCACAAAAGCACCAGGGATGGCCTGGACATCTGCCATCCTGGGTGCTTTGCCACTGCTGATATCAAAATGTTCCCAGGCATGGCAGAGTAAGATGATCAGCAGTTTGGCAAGCAGTGAAACCAAAGAGCAGCCACTAATGAGCACTAGGCTTCAGTGTACAGTAAGGCAATCAAGCCCCGTGGCAAGCCCAGAAGCCAGCCAATGAATAGCTAAACAGCACTAACAGCTATAAATTCAATCTAGCACATTCAAATCAAATCTGTCATCATCTCAAACCCTTCCAGCCCTACACTGGGCATCAAAAAGGATTGTTGTGGTTTAACCCCAGCTGGCAACTAAGCACCACACAGCTTCTTGCTCACTCCCCCCGCAGCTAGTGAGCAAATCAGAAAAGGGAGAAAACATGTGAGTTGAGATAAAGACACTAAAATAGGTAAAGTGAAAGCCACACAAACAGGCAAAGCAAACCAAGGAATTCCTTCACCACTTCCCATAGTCAGAGAGGTGTTCAGCCATCCCCACAAAAGCAGGGCTCCTTCACACATAGTGGTGACTTGGGAAGACAAACACCATCACTCTGAGTGTCCCCCCTTGCTTCTTCTTTGCCCAGCTTTATGTGCTGAGCATGACACAGTATGGTATAGAATATCCCTTGGGTCAGTTGGGGTCAGCTGTCCCAGCTGTGTTGTCTCCCAACTTCTTGTGCATCCCCAGCCCCCTCACTGGTAGAGTGGCGTGAGAGGCAGAAAAAGGCTTGACTAAGTGTAAGCACTGATCAGCAATAACTAAAAGATCTCTATATCACAGCAGTGTTTCTAGCACAATCCCAAACATGGTCCCATACTAGCTACTATGAAGAAAATTAATCCTATCCTAGCTGAAACCAGCACAATGTTAGACAAATCCACTTGAAAGTATGTATGTGCAGCATATTTATCACCTAAATTAACCACACTAGTTGAAGAATGGTGTTTTTCTGCTTTTAGTGTCAGGTATCAAACCCCCCCCCCCATTTACTGGAACATAGAGAATCTAGCTACAGAATTATGCTGTATTGCAAACTTTTTCTGTGTGTTTTGTCAATGACTCTACTTTTCATAATTGTTAATTGCCTCTCCTAAAGTTAGGAATGAATCCTGCACAGATCTGCCTGGTTTTCATTGCAGGCATATCATTGGCTAACTCTGTGGCACTACCAAGAAGGGTGAAGTGACAAGTACACATTAATCATGGTAGGTTTGTGGTCTGTTGAAGCCCACAGACATAAAAAGGGTTTAGAAATGAAAATACTGCTTAGTATGACAAAAATATCTTCAGGATAGGTTCCTCATTGGGAAGACTGGTGGTACATAGGAACTGTGCACTTCACAGTGGTCATGTCATCCTGAAATTGCCCGAGTCCCCACTTTCACATCCCAGGTCAGAGAGGAGAAGAAATGCTTTTTTTCTAGTGGTATTTATAACTCATTTTGGACTGTAGCATCAAGTTATGTTCTTATGTCACTGATTGCTGCCATTTTAATTTAAAATGTAAGAACATTTCCCTTAAAAAAACTTCATTGTTAAGTTGACTCTGAGGGTGTTCTCTGTCAGTTCTGTAGTAATGGCATCTGAATTGAGAACATTCTCAACTTCATCTCTGGCTGTATTTCCAGTGAAAAAATTTGTCCACTGGCCTGAGAACATATGCAGATTGTAATATAGCTAGTAGCTATATTGTACTGGAGTGCCTTTAAATTATGCTCTGTGTGTTTGCTTTGTGCTGCATCCACAGCTGTGGCTAAATGTGGGCAGCAATGCTGAGCAGAGGATGGACCAAGCTTGGGGAATTAAACCCTTGCAGATAAGCAGGTCTAAAGTAGAAGGAAACAAAACTGAAAAGAACACTGGCTCTCTTGATTTCCTTGCTGTACTTACATGGGTTAATCTAATCTCTTAATGTGACACTACTGTTGTCAAAAGCAGAGAGGAAACATTAATGTTGTGTGTCTGTTGTAAGCACTGTTGTGATGCTACTGACTCTGTGCTGGATCAGGGAAAAGCATTTCTTCCAAGTAATGCACTTCAGAGTGTGGCTAAAATAAAACAAACAACCAGTTGCTACAATTCCCACAAACAGCTGTGAAAAGTTAACTGGAGCCCTGCTTAAAAACCTGTATAACACATGAACAGCTCAAGATTTGCAGATCCCAGTAATCTTTTCTTTGCATGCACAAGAACTCCTCTGACTAGCATGCTTGGAGAGAGCAAAGGGCAATTTATTTTATGTATCACTCGACTGATTTTCTGGCACACTGTTTGGTGGGGGAGAATAGCTTGCAGAAATGTGGTCCTCTTTGTGTTGGGCAGCAATTTGAGGATGTGGTAGAAAGGAGCCTGGGGAAATGGGGACAGATGAACTGTAAATAGCTTTTTTTTTTTCTCCTATGTGGATGCATTGGAAAAGGCCATGGAAATGGCCCCATCTGCTTTTGTTTTCTTTCCAAACAGAATACTAGTGGACAAACCCAGCGCTATGTTTTCCCACTGAAACAATAATTTAACTAGCATCTTTTTCTATTTATAAAAGATCTTTTATCTGACTTTACCAGGAATTTATCAAACCTCAAATATGGAAAACTTGGCAATTACAATATTTTTCCCCCCTAGAAGCCTCTGAAGCTCAAGATGCTCTTAGATGGGAAAGGTAAGATTTTGCAGGAGCTGTAACTTTTTTAAAAAGTAACACTTTTCCTTTTTATACAGTGGGAAGAAATTGGTGAGGTGGATGAAAACTACGCTCCGATACACACATACCAAGTATGCAAGGTAATGGAACAAAATCAGAACAACTGGCTTCTGACCAGCTGGATCTCTAATGAAGGGGCATCCCGCATCTTCATTGAGCTGAAATTCACCCTGAGGGACTGTAACAGCCTTCCAGGAGGACTTGGGACTTGCAAAGAGACTTTTAACATGTATTACTTCGAATCAGATGATGAAGATGGGAGGAACATCAAAGAAAACCAGTACATCAAGATTGATACTATTGCTGCTGATGAGAGTTTCACAGAGTTAGACCTTGGCGATAGAGTTATGAAGCTAAACACAGAGGTGCGAGATGTTGGGCCCTTAACAAAAAAGGGATTTTACCTCGCTTTCCAGGATGTGGGTGCCTGCATTGCCCTGGTCTCCGTGCGCGTGTACTACAAGAAGTGCCCATCAGTAATCCGCAACCTGGCCCGCTTTCCTGACACCATTACAGGTGCGGATTCCTCACAGCTCCTGGAGGTGTCAGGTGTCTGCATCAACCACTCAGTGACTGAGGAGGCACCAAAGATGCACTGCAGTGCTGAGGGGGAATGGCTGGTGCCCATCGGGAAGTGCTTGTGCAAGGCAGGGTACGAGGAGAAGAACAACACCTGCCAAGGTAAGGGTTTGCAGGGAGGGTGCCTTGCTGAGTTTCCAAGGTGATATGCTGTCTTGGCTTCCTTCTCTTGCATGTTTTTTGTGCGTGGTTGAGTTGATAGTCAGGTTCTCACTTCTGCTGAGGTCCTTCAAATAACTGTTACAGAGGCCTTGGCTGGATGTAGTGGCACATGACACCTATGTACAGGTCCTTCTGGTGCTTACAGGGCTGTGAACAAGGAGAATCTGGTATTCTAGTTTTATCTTTGGAGCACTGTACATGGGTCCATGAGGCAATTGTAATCTTACCTGTTATTTTAAGGTTTATGTTACTTTTCCTCAATATCAGAGTTTCCTTATGAATTTTAGAAGCTTTGTTTCTTTTTTTTCCATGCTATACCAGGGAATATACAAAATTAACCTCCCTATGCAAGATGCATTTTGGTTTTGTATTTGAAGGAGTATGTTTTCCTCTCTTTATCACTGGGGGGGGGCTGGGAGGGTGTGGTGGTACTTGATATGCTGTGAGTTGGTTGATTTTCCTCTCTGGTAAATAATTTAATACAAAGCTGCTCAGCTGTTCAGAGTTAAACCTAAAGCTGCACTGGTAAAAATGCTTTCTTATGTGCTGAGGTTCACAAGTTGCTGGTCAGCATTGGCCTCCTGAATCATCAGAGGCCTTGTGGAAGAGAATTAGGGTATCTCAAGCTCAAGACTTAAAAAAGAATACTCCTAAAGAACAACAATATACTCTGAGTGTATAATCTCATTTTACCATTTTATGGTTTGCTGTATTACATGCTTGTTTATAAAATTCGCCCTTCCGTTTTAAATACATAACAGGTAGCCTAAAACTGATTTGGTTGTAGAAGAGAAGGGTAAACAAAAAAGATTTCAGTACAGTTTGTTTTTTGCGAAAGTATTGTGTATTGGTTATCAGTTCCATCTTCATTGCCTTGTACTTGCAGCTGCTTAGTTATAGATAGATAGTTATAGATGCTGTGGGGAAGGCAGAGAGATTCCTCTTCAACTAAAATCTGTGTTGCGTTTTCTCTTCGCCTCACTCCAGACACTCATTAGTGTTTGTAGAGTGGTGCAAAGAATAGATCAGTGCATACCCAAAGCAAACAGTGGCCTTGATCCTTTAGTCCTCGGTCACATGCTTGCAGCCCTGAAGATTAGGTAGTTCAAGTCTCTTCAAGCGATGACTTGAAAAGAAAATGTAGATATGTTTGTGTTGGAGAAACCCCTAGTAAACAGCACGTGGAGTGACGTTTTTCTACAGATGTAGTCAATACAGCAAAATCTGTCTTGGTTTTGTTTTTCCTGTGCCAATAAAGATATTTCTCCTTTTTAAGGGGGAAGAAGAGACTGACTTTATGTTTGATACTGCACAAGAGGGGAGCTAAAATCAACATCATCCCAAGTTGAGGAAATATAGACTGTCACAGATGAGTGATGTGGGTCAATAGATCGGCAAGGTTTTCCCTAATTATGGCTGAAAATACCATGTCACAAAATAACATGCACTGGTTTGGTGCTTTGTCTACATACTGACATCAGTCCACCTGTAAGAATTTTTGGAATAAAGGAGTACATCCATGAGTCACCTATCAAATCCAGCGTGCGATCTCTCAAAGCGCTCTTAAAGATCTCAAAAGCAAACAACACACCATTAAAAAAAGAAAAAAGCTACGGATTAAACTAGAAACCTCAGACTATCTTTGAAGAACATACCGTGCCTGTAGAGTGGTTGGATCTCTAGTAGTGTTGAGATAGCAATCTGGGGTGTTCTTTCAGATGATCTTAGTGATTAGGTTCTGCTTTCTGTTTTGGGACATGTGGGGTTTTTTATTTTTCTTACTCAATTGAGAGGACAGTGTCTGGCCTCACAATTTATGACTGTATTGGGTAGGCCTGTGATCATAATTAGGAAGCATAAATATGTTCTGTGGAATTGTACCCTTGCCTCATCCCTAAAGCATATCCACATAAACTACTTTTCTGCTTCATCTACAGCCTGCGCTCTTGACAGGAGTTCGTCACTTTAATTGTTCTAGATGTGTTAAAGCCCATAATTCTTTTTTGTGGGATAGCCCTAAATTCCATCACCAAATCAATGGGACTTGAGTGCCTCTGGCAAAGTCTGTTCAAGGGCCCCACTTGGATGTCCTATGTTTAACCCAGGTCATCTTGCCAAGCATTCCCTGCTGGTTGGCTCTGAGATGCTCAGTCGATAGGAGACATTCAGCCTTAGGCCATTCAGGAGGTCTGTGTTCAGCATGTATGGAGTTCATGCTGATACTCTGTGTGAGTAAAATGCTTTCTGGCTTGGTTATTCTTATATTCACAAGAATAAGAATTTTTTTCTGGGACAGTAAAGTTAAACTTTGCAGCCTAAAAGCAGAAGAAGTAGCACTTAGAAAGGTCCTATGTGTTTGTAAATGCTTCCTTTTTTTTTCTTTGCACAGTCTGACTGATGTTAAGGAAATGCACTACATGCTTCTGGCTGCCGTAATGATGGTCCTGGCACTCTGTGGTGTAGCTTTGACAAAAACCTAAATAACTTTGGTTTGTAAATCACTTGGGTGCATCTTGCAGGTTCTCCCTGTTTGCTTTTCACTTAGACATAAGCAGATTATTAGTGACCATGCTTTGGGAAACATTTTCAACCCAGAAGAGCCTGGCTTTGTTTATTAAAATTTCTTCTGCAAAGATGACATTTTCCAATCTCTAGTGTCACGTCTGGACAGAGCAGACTATACTCTTTTATTAGAGGTGATGTAAACCCCAGTCATCCTCACAAACATATGGGAACTATTGAAATCCCTTCTGCCTACAAATCATTAATTGGCAACGATGTTCTGAATTCATCATCTTGTCAGCAGGTTTCCTGTTTGAAGAAGGCACTGACAGTAACAGCTGAGCAATTTCTCTCACTGGGGACTCTGAGGTTGTAAATATGACATGGTCTAATCTCCTTATATAATGTGCTCACTCTGTCAATTAACATAGGCAGCTAGGTAATAGTTACAGTAAGGAACCCAAACGACTTGCGTCTCTACACCTCCTTTGGCAACATGGCCCATTTATCAGCAACTACTAGGGACAACTAGAGGTAAATTGTGACTATGCTGGGACATGTTTTTAAAGGAGTAGTGTTAAGGTTCATTATTCACAAGAATAAATTGCTGTACTAGTTAATAAGAGAAATGAAAGCAGTTGCTCTGTGAATTTCTGTGCTGTTTTCCAGAGTGGTGATTTGCTGCCACTAAAGGACTCATGATTATTGGCTCTGCCTCAGTTCAGCTGGTGCTCTCTGAATATATCCTTGAGAAAAATGCCCACTTTCGAGTCTGCTTGGCCAGTTTCAAGTCTCCTAATGGTGGTCTCCACCTTAGCAGGAAGCGCTCAATCAAAGCTGAGGGGCAGATCCTAAAATGCTGTAAAACTTTATGTGGTGCCACTGACATTTCTGCCTTTACCCATTTAGGGGCTTGGCCAAAAAAAATATTATCTGCCCAGTCTATGCTTTCCTTCTTCCTTCACTGGAATAGGTGAGTTTTATTGTAACTTCAGTTTTAGTTGCTTACTATGCATAGCAGAGCTCACCACTGAGGTTTGTGTAGGAAATGAAAACTGTGAAAAGGCCACTTTCTGACACTTCTCTTTGTATTCATTCTCACCTTCAGCCCAGTATGTTTTCAATGAGAAGCAAGAAGTGCTTATATTTTGCCTTTAAAGGCAGTTGAGCCCGTGCTACTGGAAGGGAGGAGATGTTGACATATTAAGCTAATGAGCCGCAAATACATTTGCAGTGGTGGGGTTCTGCTAATGTCCAGGGAGCTGCAGAATAGTAACTGGAGATGTAATTGATTTGCAGAGACTGATCTTTTTTCAGATGCTTTTAGAGCTGAAGCACAGATTAATTAAATATTTGAGTAAAAATAGGAAGAAAAGAAAAACTTCACATAATGAGAGCCAAAGTGAAAAGGTGAGTAATGAGTTCAGGAAAGCATAACACTCTCCTTTCCAAGAATCAGTACAGACTGCCGCTTGAAGAGACATCAAAAGGAGTACAGCTGGTTTTAGCTAGCTAGAAGGTATGGTCAAGATTACAGATGTTAGAGGTGAAAAAAATAACAGAGGAAAACTTAGTGATATCTTCCTTCACCCTTGCTGTCTTCTGAGGAAGAACATTGGAAGCAAGAGCTGGAGGAAGGATGGGTTTAGGGTATGGTTTCTGGTTTTAGAAAGGAGTTTCTGCCAGAGGAAACACTTGGATTATTTTTTTTCCAAAACAGCTCTAGAGTATTCAAGCCCTTCTGTTGTCTTAAATATTGATGCTTGTTTGATTATTCTTCCCTGAATCAACTTTGCTGAACATACCTCACTGCATTTACAAAACAATATTTATTTTTTCTGATTGTTCATTACTTATGATGTGATTCAGCTGAGCACTTGCCAAGAGAAATGAGTTTCTTACAGATAACAAAGGCTGCAGAAAAACGTTGTCTTCACAGGTCTTTTATTCTGGACATAATTAAAACTAATTTACATAGATAGCTAGCTTACATAGATCAGAAGTTTGCATGCTGAATCAGTTCTCAGATGATTTTGTTGCTGGCTTATTGGGGGTGAAGCAGAGCTACTCTTCTTCCTCCAAAAGCAATGCAATCAGTGCAGATGTTTGAAAGCACTTTCCCAGAGCAGTGATTGCATCCCTGTTGATCAGCTATTAGAAGGATAGTCAGAGGCAATTGTTTATTTGCAGCTGTGCAGGAGTAAGCAGGCAGAGGTAGTGACTCTCAGCTGGTAGGTAGCAGAAGGCACCATCTGTGGAGGGTTGGGAGGCAACTGAAGGTTAGCAAAGGTGGTGATGGTAGAGCCACACTTGATGACTGTCATGTTTCTGAGTCTGCACAGCAGCTATCCCGGAGGCCCAACTTGTGAATGAAACACAATGAAAAAAATCCTGTATTTTTTTTAACAAATTCATGGTGTGATTTCCTCAGGTGACACAGAGCAGCTCAGCCATTGCCTTCCCTATCCTGTTATTTCTAGGAAATGAAACGTGCTGCTACAAAGGTAACCTTATTTTGGAACTTGGGCTTTTGCTCCAAAGCAGACAGTGTTTCTGGTTTTGTATCTGATGTAGCCACAGGAGGGGGGCAACTTTTCTTCAGTCCACTCTGCAGCTTGCTTGCCTACCTCTCCACCTCAAGTTGACTGAATTCTTGCTCTGAACTCCTTGTTATGTATGCTAGAAAGGCAGCATACTGCTAAATCCTGCCTGTCTTGTGGGAGACTTCCCAGCTGGGACTCAGGTGAATAAGGCAAGTGTGCTTTTACCTTTGTAGTAGAGTGGAAACCAAACAGAGTCCAGGGATAAAAAAATAAAAATCTCTTCTTAATTGTTCTACTGGGAGGTGATTACGTGGCAAGGAAAACATTGATGGAAATATTCAGTATATGGAGAATACTGAATTTGGAAATACAGTTGCCCCTCCAGGGAGTTCTTTGCCCATCATTCATACTTCTCTTGCATTTTTCTGATTAAAACCAAATTGGCTGGGAGTATAGCATGGTAGGTGTTTATATAATTATGAGCTGAAGTGCCTAGTTAATTTTAATTAAGCACAAATGCAGCCAGTGTCAGAATAGCTGAGTTTTTGGCCACACAGTGTGTATTTTCTTTTCAAATGCAAAGAAAGTCACTTGAATGCTACATTTCAGCAAAATGCAATTGTCACTGGAGGGGGAATGGGTTTTATTCTGTAGAGAGATGTGTGCATGTATGTATTTTGTGTTTTGTTCTGCAGCTGAAATAATTAACAAGAGCAGGGAAATGTTTTCTATGGGTCAAAACTGTATTGCAATGGGACTGATTAAATATTACTCTGTTTTGTTTTACATGTGTATATTTGCCTTCATTATAGGAGGCAGAGTGTCCATGTATGTGCAATGCATCATGCTTTGCTAATGAGTTGTACTTTCTTCACTACCCTGTATGCTTGTAACCCCAATGACTCTGAAAGTCTTTCCTCATTCTGCAGTGGTGCTTTTAGACCATTGCTTTGACCAACTTAACCTTACTGTTCTTTGCAGTGTGGCTGCTGTGCAGTCACCTTCCAGAAGGACAGTTAAGGAGTACTTTATTCCCCTCACAAAGTATAGATTGAGCAGTTCAAATAAAATAGGGTTTGGAAATGTCTCCAAAAGTGTAAACTGTGAAGGTCATGTTTGCTTCCTAGCCATAAGATATTTTGGGGGAAATCTTAGAGTATGCTTTTTAGTTCAGTCCTAGATAACTAAGTAATATGAACTTGAATAAAAAAAAACAGCTGCCTTTGGTTTTACCGTTGGAAGCTTAGGATATTTGCTAAAATATAGAATGGGAGAGGTGTTGCAGGAGGAAAGGGAGTGTTAGCCATGCTGCTAGGTTCCTTTGATTGCCACGTTCAACTTTGAATTGCTTGGAAACAGCTTACTTAATAATTGTGGGTTTTAGAAACAACTAAGGACTCTGGAGAAATACTAAGGATAAAGTACGTGAATGCTGTTTGGCAATGCAGTGAATTTAATTGCCTTGATATAAGATATGGCTGTCCCCAGCTGCCCACTCTGTCCCATTGCTGGAAGTTGCCGTGGGCTCTGCAGAGCTGGATAGTCTGCCCATGAGCTGATGTGACCAATGGAGGGCTTGTCTTGGTGCCCTAGCCTGAGGGCATGCTCCCTGGATGGTGATCTTTAGCAGAAGGGTAACTGCAACCTCTCGAACTGCCAAAGGTCTGCTAGAGCTCATTTGTCAGAGCCCTCATTCCACCTAATTTATATGAGGTATTAAAATGAAGTGGTACTATTGTTTTGCTCATAATTTGGGTTTTCGGTTTTGTGTTTCTCATTTAGAAACACTTAGCAGTAGTTAATGATGTGTTGACATTTCAATAATAAGCTTTTCTCTCTGCATGCTTTATATCTTGACCATTTTAACTTGCTGTGGCTTAACATTGAGGTTGAAATCCAGGCTCCACAACAGGAGGCTACATGCCTTGTATGAATAGATTCACAGCTTACTTTTTATTTTATTTCTTTAACTGTGTAAACTTGTATCCCATATAAGGTAAGTGTTCAGTAGACTGAAGTTAGAGGAAAACAATTGCAACACATATGTCTGTAGAAAGAGGTGAAGCTGCTCTTCATGTCAGAAGAGATGCCCATCTATTTTGCTGGAAGATTGCTCATTTTCTCTCGCTGAAGAAGTTAATCTAGTACAGACTCAATTGTATGTACGAACAACAGAGAGATAAGATTGTATTGAGCATGGTACTGATGTGCTTCCATTTTTGATTTCCCTCAGGGTGGTTATGAGGTTGTTAATAGTGGAGCAGACTCAGAGAGTGAGGCTAGGTGTTATAGAAACCCCAAACAGTATATCCAAAACAGATTAAAGAAAAAAAGATGAAAGAGACAATGTGAGGCTTGGGGATGTCCCTTGTTGCTTTCATATGCCTGTCTTATCTTTATAAATTTATGTCTTTAAAAATGAATAGCTGAAGTTTGAAAAACTGGGATTTAAGATGACAACTTTCTTCGCACTGTAAATGACAGTCAATCAACTTAAGGTCAAGGAAAATTCCACCTCTTTCCCCAGAAAATCCAGGCTCTAAGAGCTGCAGATCAGTGGCATTATCAGAACAGGTCCACTGGCTGGGAGGGTGAGACAAGACTCTCCCTGCCTGCGTGCCTCCCCATGCTGCCTGCAGTTATATTGCTGGAAGCAGGGTGGGTGGGAGAGGATATGCATCAGCAGATCATCTTTGTCTGCATCTTCAGCCTGGCATCCTTGTACAGTCTCCTGTGGTAGTGATGGTGGAGGAATCAGTTCCCCTGACAAGTGTGGCACTGGAGGTAGTGCCAGCTTGGGTTGTGACCCATTCTGGCAGTGAGATGTGGAGGTGTATCGTGATCCACGTCCTCATGGTAGGCCTTAAGTGGCTTGTGAGTAGTTTTGCTAGCACTTCAGATGTGAGTGTTTCTGTGTGAGGAAAGAAGTAGTTAATACAGACTATTAAAACCATTCCTAGGTCATACAAAGGGCTCTTCTCTGTTGGATCTTGAAGAACCTACTTTATGAAGTAGGTCACAGTCACTACTCCACATTTTACAAATGACAGCCGTGGACCAGAGACTGAGTTGTTCCGTGCCAGCCAGAGGCTGGAGCCTGAACCAGGGCTCTGGAAGGCAGTGCTGTATTTAATCTCATGTGCTTTTTTATGGTCTTAGACTAACCTAAAACCCTTCTAAGATCATTCAGCTCCAGGCAGATTCATTGGGAAGTAACAACAAACTTACCGTTCATTTCTCTAGAGCTGGAATTCGAACAGTTTTCATTGCAAAAGGCTTGCTTTTGGACCTCAGTTAGATACCTCCCTTCAAAAAAATGCTTGGCCTGAGGGTACTTTTAATGCAAAAGACTTGGGGAAGCTGTATGAGGAGCAGCTGAGGTCACTTGGTCTGTTCAGCTTGGAGAAGAGGAGACTGAGGGGAGACCTCATTGCAGTCTACAAATTCCTTGTGAGCGGAAGAGGAGAGGCAGACACTGATCTCTTCTCTGTGGTAACCACTGACAGGACCCAAGGGAATGGCCTGAAGTTGTGTCAGGGGAGGTTTAGGTTGGATATTAGAAAAAGGTTCTTCACCCAGAGGGTGCTTGGGAGCCAGAACAGGCTTCGCAGGGAAGTGATCACAGCACCAAGCCTGAAAGAGAGGCACATAGTGTGACTCTTGGGGATGGTCCTGTGCAGGCCTAAGAATTGAACTGGATGATCCTTGTGGGTCCCTTCCAACTCAGCATATTCTGTGATTTTGTGGAGGCTCTATGTAGTGTGGAAGCTGTGCTGAGGAGCGCCTCTCTGCCCAAAGGTACTTTTTACTACCAAAGCCTCAGTGTTATTGAGTACCAGACTCTCTGTATATATATAAAAAAGCATCCCCTGCCCCAGCAGACTCTCCAGTCCCTCTGCATGTGTGTGACTATTATTACTTGAATAAAGCAAGCCTGCCTAGAGAGCCAACATGATCTTCGCTGAAGTCCAGAATCATGGTTACCATCCACCAAGTGAAATGGCTGCCTCCTGTGTGGTCCTAAGAGTCTCTCTGGTACAGTACTAGTTCCAAAAATAATGCATTAGAGATCCTACACTGAATTGGTCATCCCATTGCAATGGTGATAGAGGTCACAGCGTTGCTTTCAAAAGCTGCCTGGAAAGGAAGCTTTTTAATTACTTTAGAGCATGGGAAATGTGCTAATTTGTAATTCAGTGGAAGCAACCTGCAGGTTGAAGCTTCCCAGCTCTAAGCTGCTTTGCAGATAGCCTGCAACCCAGGCAGTAACAGAGCTAGGACCATGGACTTCATTACTGCTGGGGCTTGGTGAAGGTTCAGGAGGCATTAGCAATGTTGGAATCTTGGGACGGGAGCCAGTGTTTTATTAGTATAAATCCAAGGCAATTGGGCATGTTAATTACTGGAAGAAATTCACAGCAGGGAGGAAGAGGTTCAGGATGATGGGGAGATGCCATGGATAATTGCCAAGGTCTGCAGATGCCCTGTGACCCTGTGCTGGTGAGATTTCCTGCATTGCAATGGTTGACTTGCAGCAGATTGAGTATTATCATTCCAGGCTGAAATGTCTAAAGCAAAGTGCCTGCAGAGGGAATTCGAGGTAAAAATGGCTTAAGGCTCACAGAGTACTGTGGCAAAACCAGTCATGGGACCCTCCAGTACCAAGTCAGATGTTGGTCAGGGCTTTTGTATGCATATAGTTATGCTCATAAGGGGTAAGCATACAGGTGATGGAATTTCAGTCTTCCTGTCCTACCTGATTTTGGGTCTGCTTTTTGCCCGAGCACTTGATGCTCTTTCACTGCCAGAGGAGGGTGATCAGCAAGAAACTCTTTCTAGAAGTGAAATGCATGGAAATGGGTACAAACCACTGAAGAAAGAGGCAGGTGTCTGTCTTGCAAAATAATCTTTCCCTCTCTGCCTACCCGAAGTCCTCGGTCAGGCTCAGATAAAAGCTTTTCTCCCCTCCCTGGGAAAAAGGCTGGCCTGTATTATTTATTTATTTGTAAAGGCTTTTTTTTTTTTTTAGAAGAGCTTTTACATTATTTTTCTTTGCTCTCACAGTTCAAGCATGATTTAATACGTCAAAACTAGTTTGCTTAGCTGGCCTTGATTGTCTTGCATACTTCCACTAAAACAGGGCAGTCATCCTTCCAGGCATGCTGCTGCCCAGACAAATGAAGTGTCACAGCAGCTAGGACCTGCTCTTGTGTTGTGACAGCAGTCGCATCCTTCAACAAAGCTGTTAGTGGGGAATTTAGAAGGGGGTAATGCCTACAGATATGGCTTGGGTCAGAGTAGTGTGGGCCCACACAGGCAGATGTAGAGACAAGCTTATGCTCAAGAGACTTCATCGATCATTCATGTGCAAAAGCATTTTGGTCCAGATTGAGAGTCTGGCTAGTACCAGAGAGAGAAAGAAAGCATCCTGTTGATGCCTGCACTGGCAAACCTGGCAGAAATAGCACCAAGAGCCCTTGCATCTCTTGGCAGAAATGAGTTGCAGTGTGATCTTTTGCTTTCTGTAGTCATTGGAGATTTTATCATTGATTTTGGTAGGAGGGAGATGATAACCCTCTGCAATATGTTAACTAAATTATTTCCTGGCCTAGATCTTTGTAAAGTGTTGCACTGACTGCCAGCAGAACACAGTCTATAGGAAAGAAATTTATTTCATGATAATCGGTGTAACTCAGATCAAACCTATTTATCAGCAAATGGTCTGATCTTGATCTCCAAACCTCCCAAATATCAGAGTCTGTGGCATTTTGTGCTTGTCTCTTTCTCATCTCATGCAGGGGCACACAGGCTAAAGTTCATCCACCTGTTTCCATGCTGCGCTCCATAGAAAGGAGTAGGGAACAAGTTTTGAGTCACTTCTCACTCTAATTAGTTTAAAATAGCATAGCAATCCTTTGAGCCTGCTTGCAGAACTTGGTGCATCATAGCAACTCTCTTTCCTAAGCTGCTGCTGAGATGTTGTGTGCTCAACTGAGCAAGAGCTCTGCACATGGCATCCTCGTCATTGGTGTCTTTGGACTCTCGTCTCCTGGATGCATCAGGAACACAACACTCAGCAGTCAGGTCAGACGTCTCTTGGTGCATTTTTGCTGGTATGCTACATGGGGTGTGGGGGATGGCTGCCAGCTGGGAATCTAGTGCTCGGGGACAAGTGAATTGATTGTATGAGTCTGTTATTGACTGAGCTCTGAGCATGGCTAATGGCATTGACAAGAGCTGTGTCATTCTCATGGTAAAGGCAGTGGGTCACGCACTGTTAGCTTGTTAAGTGCCCTGGTAGATGGAGGGGCAGTGCCCCTGCCAGATCATGCCCTTCCAAAATATTGTGGGACTGTTTGGTTTGGTGGCCTCCTTACAATTCCCAGAGCAGAATGGTGCTTGGAGAGAGCAAAAAAAGTCTTTTTTCCTGTTTGGTTGGTTGATTTGGGTTTTTGTCATTGGTTTGGGTTGAGGTTTTTTTCCCCCTGAATAAAAGACTACGCTAGATCAGAGCTTGGTATATAAAACACTGGCTAGTGTTGTCTGAAAACTGGATTCCATTACTGTAAACTGACATAAAAGATACCTGTGCATGCCTTCTGTGTCTTCAGTCATGCCTGTATGTGCAAGTCATTTTGCTGTACTTTGTGGACACTGTGCACACAACTAACAGCACAATGCCTCTAATGTGGCATGTGTGTTTAATACCATGTGTAGCTTTGGGTAACAGGAAAATGAATATATTACAAGAAAAGCAAGACCAGCCCAAACTAGAGTCAATGTTTTCAGGTGGAGGCCTTTGTTCTTAGGTTGGAGGCATAAAACCATTAAAGTTTCAGTGTTCATTTTCAGTGAGCTTACTGTAAGCATTTTGCCGCTCTGGCTGGGGAGAAGCAAAAGGCTGCACAACAGTCACGCTGCAGTTGTATCCGCAGGACATCTAAGTCTCCATTGTGGGATTTAGTGGGAAGCACTTTGTTATTGCCTGCATGCTGCTGGCAGACGGCTGAGGGCCCATAGAACATTTCTGGTTGTGGAGTCCCCTTCAGTGTTTTGTGCTGTGTACAAGCATGCACTGAGTGTGGGCTGTGAATACAGAAAAACAAAAATACTCTTCCTGAAAGTTTATTGAGCAAAGGCTTCTGGTTTAACAAATTCAAATTTTACATGTTCCAAAGACTGATTTCCAGATGCCATTGGGAAGAGTGTCAGGCCACATTCAGATTAGCCTTGCTGTTCCATAATATCTTGCTGGAGTACAAGGTTAATTAGTACCATAGGCAATATGCATTATTCATCACAGCAATCAGCCTTTTCTTCTGTTGGTCTGTTGTATGCAGCAAATGTTTTCCCTTCCAATAACAAATTCTTGATATATTATTTTCAAATTTAATCCTGCCAAATCATATTTGTGATATATAAATTATCTGGGCATTCTGATACTGATGGAAAACATTTCAGGTGTCAAAAGGACTTTAATTTTGGTGTATAACTCTTGGCCTGCTTGGGCATAGGCCTGCAGGACCATGGGATATACAAGATGATTTTATTAATGCCCATCTTCAAGCTGAGCCAAACTGGAAATAGCACTGGTGACATGCATACTGCAGTGGTTTATACCAGTAGTGTTTTCAGTGCTAATTATCAGCAGTATCTCAATGCAGGCATGAAGTGCTGAAGTCATGTTGCTGCTGTGGCACTGTGGTTGCTTGCAATACCCCAGCACAGGTCTCAGGCATCTCCATTCCAACCCTGAGGTTTGTGGCAGGAGAAGGCTCTTTCTAGCAGGGCTCCTTCAAGCATAAGGGCTAAATATGGGGTGCCTTTGGCTACTTTCCAGTGCCAGGGTCCCCACCCTGCACCAGGATACCATGTGGGCCACAGCTGTGAGCAGGGGAGATGCTTACTGACTGGTTTGCACAAGGTCCAGTGAGCTATGGCTTTCACTTACAAGGTCTGTTAGTGGTGCAGAGGGTTTGATCAGTTCAAGAAATCAGCACTGCCTCGTCCTCAGCTGGTATGGAGGAAAACATGGTGATACCTCTCTGCCACCATGCCTACTTAAAGAATAATATTAGTCTGAAAGATCTCTGGGAGATCTTTCACTGCTGCTTTCAAGCTCTAACATTTCACCCTGGCTGCCTCCTGGAAGAGTTTTCCAGCCTTTTGTCAGCTGTACACACATGTATCAAGTATGTAGGTAGGTATTAGGGGAGAAAACCAATACATAAAGGCTGGGTGGCTTGCTGAAGGTCCCACAAACCAGTTTTGATAGAGTTAGGAGGCTCGGGCTTCCTGCTTGTTTCAAAATCATTAGAAATTTCTTTGCTCTCTCTTGCTGTCCTGAAAAGGATTTAGGCATGCACTTGCTTTCTAGCAACATAAGATGGTGTAGCCTCTGTGCACAGCTGGACATGCCTTGCAAAGTGATGTTGTGCTATCAGGGCCTGGGGGAGTACTTGCACTGACATGGCTGGAGGATAAATATGGCAGTGTTCTACCTTACACAGCCTGTGGCAACAAATCCTCTGCACTATGCCAGGCAAGGAATGCTTGAGATTCCTTTGTATTAAAATCAGCAAGTTAATTTTTCCGGCAACCCTGACTCACTTCCCTTCTTGTTTTGTATGTGTATTGTTCTTCGCTCCTGACTTTCCCTTTAGGAGGAACCAAGTTTAGGGGACTGCTTTTACTGCTTGCCTCCTTCCGGCTGGCATGGAAAAGGAATTTCAAGGGCACGATGTTTGCAGTCAAGTGCAGGACACAATGTTGGGTTTGTGTCAGATAACAGAAAAAGAACACATGCTTTGAAAGCGAGTATCCTGGTATGTCAGGGGCTTTCTGGGGCAGTTTGGAAACAGCTTTTCAGCAAGAACAGGCAGATGGATAAATGTCCAAATTACACTTATTTGTCAAACAACTGGGAAATGTCTGTGGTCCTTGATTTAGATCCTGTTGTGATATAAACAAATGAGCAGTCACAGGGATGTAAGGAAGTGATGACGAGTATTATTCTTTTCTCCTAATTATTACCCACAGCTTTGAAACAAGTAGCTGAGATTCCTTTCAGGAGACTTCTGCTCTTGCTTAAAATTGCATCTGTAGAGCAATTTGTATTGCTTCCGGTTAAAACAGAAGTGTATACGCACAATATTTGCTTAGAAGTCAATTATAGGCAGTAGAATAATAAGTAAATTGTACTTAAAATATAATTATGTATATCACCAAAAGTGGAATGGGTTTATCAGCTTAGTCTTTAAGAGTCACATCAATAACTTATGAACTTCAATAAACGTGCAATGCTCATATGCTAGTTTGTTGCACACTGTTCTGACATAAAAACAAAGGAATTTAATTATTTTAATCATTCCTGGGGACAAAACCAAAAGTTCACAGCATTCAGTGGTGTGTAAATTTAGTGTTGTGTTGTAGATCAGCATGGTTGAAAGTATTGATGAGAGAAAATCTTCTGTGGATGCTGCATCCATAGGTCTTTGAAATAGCTTGTGGGGGCAAAGCCTAGACTGTGTGACTGATAAATAATAGAAGAGCTTCACTCCCTCTCCTCCCTTCCTCTCCTCTCCCTTTTCTTAGGTTTGCATGACATCAAGCACTACTTGGAAAAAGTAGAGTGGTGTTCAGTCCATACTGGAACAAAGCAAAAGCCATCATTGTTCCAGAGAGAAGTTATATTTCTGTTTTGGAGTAGTTGGTCTATAGGTCTGTGAGTCTGAAGGGAAGAAAAAGCTATTAATTGCTGTGACTCTCTGACATCATAAGTAAAAAAAGAGCCATGAAATTGGAGAGTATGCACTGGGTGGGAAAAAAACCATCATCTTTGGTTGGCCACATGGATATAACCAGCAACCTGCAAATGTCTCTGTTTCAGATATCCTTAAAAATACAAACAATTCATATACCTGACTGCTGTATCCAGTTTGGGGCACAGCACACCCAGCAACCTACTGAGGTGACATTTGACAGGCATTGTAGATACCCTGTTGTATCTTTTCCTGGTACTTTTATCCCATAAATGTGGGATCCTTCTTAAAGAAGGATGTGGCGCTCATGCTAGGTGAGACTGATGCGTGATTTCCTGAAAATGACCCCATAAACTCAGGTTTATAATCTTGTTTCTTTTCAGTACTAGATTTTGGATTCTGCTTTGATAATTTATTTTCTGATGGCAGCAAGAAATTAAAGTCTCCTTTAAAAATCACATTTAAAAATGTTTCAAATCTTCATTTCTTGGAGAAAAAATCTGGTCCTACTGTAAATATCTTGTTTATGTTTCGTAAAAGGCGATAAGGGAATGTATGATTTCCTGGGCTTTAAAACAGCAACAACATAATGTTAATAGCACTAACATGTGGCTAACATGGCTTTTCCAAACACAAGGGAGTTTTTCAGGTGTTGGTAAATTAAAAAGGGCTGAGCAGTCAGTCTCAGTTATGCTTCTCGTATACTGGCCTTTTTGGGCTGGAATTCCCAGGGCTTTTCTCACAGAATCAAATATCTATTGTACCTTGGTGATATCATTGTCTATATTCGGTGATGGGGAAGTAAAACAAAGAAAGGAATTGCCAAAATCATCCATCAGTCAGTGGAAAATCAGGCTTCCCAATCTTGTACCTTACTTTTTAAACTGCATGTCTATGCAGATACATGAACTTATTTCTTCTCATTATAAAGTGTAAGCATGTATCTACTATATTTTAGCTGATCGCAAGTGACTTGCTTTCCTGGCAATAGTTTCAGTGATGTGATTTGTAGTTTACAGTTGAGGGGTGGGGTTTTTTTACATATACATAGGCCAGGATTTCAGCTGTAGCTCAGTCAAATACTTTAATACATTTTGTATTGGATGTTCTCACACAGTCTACAGGATATTCTCAACTAGGTTAAGAAAACTGGAGGCAGGACAACATCATTGATGTATGAGTATTTAATTTCTGATGTTAAGCTGTTGGGGAAATAGGAGATATTTAACATGTTGTAGAAATTACACTACAAAGTACATGGTAATCCTGAGCTATCTGTATCTTCCCTTCCAGACAAGAGTGGATTAAATATTTTGCTCTGTACTAACTTACTAAAAAGGGTAATTTGCAGCCTTTTCTCCTTTGCTGAAGCACCAGATTCTAAATATGTGTTCCGGTGTTTGCTTTAAAATAGTATGCCACTGTGGATGGTGTTTCTACATATTTAATTATCTCTTAAAAAGTGAGTGAAAGTGGATCCATGCCTTACAAAGCAATATGCTTCTGTTTTGTACCCTGTGGCAACAGAACTAGATCTCTTCCTCTCAAGTAAAAATGAAAACAAAAGCTCTTGCAAAATTGCCAATATACTGTTTAGGCAAAACCTCTCAAACTTGCAGCTTCTGCAAGCCAAAACATAAAAGTGCAAAATTTCCAATAAATGATTATTAACTAGTGTGTAGAAGTGAAGCGTGCTGTGAGCTTTCAGTCCCTCTAGGTGAACTGTTTTATAATGTAATGCTATCAAGATGTTTCATAGTACAGAAAAAGGCAAGGAAATAATAAAATATATGTCCTAGAATTCCCATGTGAGGGTGAGTTCCTTGAATTTGTCAAGCTTGCTGGTGTGCCTCCAGAAATTTTCTCCAAAATGATGACTAGTTCTTTAATTACTCTTAGATATAGCTGTGTTTGTTGGTGGTGTTTGAGACTACAGATTGAATTTAGTACTGTAATTGTCATTAATCTGGTGAAATAAAAATGCCGAGTTTTTAATAAGATCTCAATTTAATGTTTTTAAATGCTTTGAAGAGATTTAATGTTAAACCAGCTGATATAAATCTGCTTGGCTCCTCTGTAATCGTCTCTCTCAAGCATGTACCTCTTTTCAAGGGAACTTGGCTCACACTAATTTCAAAGCTGTTTACTGCCCACATGAATTTGATGGACTCTCACTTTTATTGTTAGAAGTTGTTAACATCAACTTTTGGTGAGGTGACCAGGAAACTGAAGTGGCAGAGTCTATATATAGTATTAATTGTCCTGTAATTTTTTTTAGAGTACCACAGAAAACCTCCAGTCTTTCTGTTGTGCTCTAGATGTTTAGAGCCTTTGTGAAGGAGGTGGTAGATTTGAGTCTTACTCTCTTTTGTGCCCTACTTTTGAGGTTTTGGCCCCTGTTCTGGAGGACTTGTCTGTGTAAAAGGGCTGTACCTTGTTTCTTGATCTCATCAGCAGGGATGTGTCACTGCCACTACTTGATCTTGCTGGTTGGAAGGCATTGAGAGATGGAGCTTTGTAGCTCCATCAGCCTGGCATATAGAGATTTCACACAGTGCTAAATGAAATAGAAATATACCATTGTTTTCATGATTACAAATTTACTCCTAAATAGGCTCCAGTGATTCTTTTTTTTCCTGTGTTTTTTTGGTTTTTCCTCTGGTTTTTTTTTACCCAAAGGTACTTCTAATAGCAAGCCATCAAATTGGTATGTTTCAAATGAGGAAGGGAGGACATTGCTTGATCTGTGTTTGAATTTATATATATATATATATATGAAACATGCTGGATTGGCATTCCTTCTTACGGAAATCTTGGTGATTTCTTCATTCAACTTCTATGGACCTGTCATCATTTGTACTGGTGCGGAGTGAGTCCAGCTGAACTCCTTTCCTTGCTTAGTTTCCTTGTATGGGAGAGCTGAGAAGACCTTGCCCCGGTGGTCAGGATGGAGCTGCCTGCATGTCAGTGAGTGTGTTTAGCCATCCTAATAGTAAATATTGTAGCTGAGAGACAGTGGTATTCACAGGGGAGCTGTATCACTGCAGTCATTTCAGAGCAACAAAGAGCAGAAACTGTACCAGCCTTGAAGATGAATTGGTGCTGCGGTGATTAAAATGATATACATTTCCCATGTTCCACGTAGGAGTCAGCATTGTTTTCCCTAAGGATTTTTGTCAGTCTGTAAATAAAAGATGCTGACGGTTTCCTTGGGGAGCAGCTTAAGGACTGAGAACATCGTTAGCCATTAGATACTCCTCATTAGTCAGTGGCTGACATATAGGGGAAGGCAGATAGGGTGCTGAGCTTCAGCATTTTTCCCCTCCCTGGCTGAGTCACCTCTTCCCTTTTCAGGGCTTGGGTGTCCTACTGTCTAGCTGAGATGGGGGAATACCTGTGGATCAGCCTCCCATAGTGTTTGGGGATGTGGAGAAGAAAAGGGATCTTGGGGACTCAGTGCTACGTGAAGTTAGAGAAGTGTAACTTCACACAGCAAGGAGCAGGGAGCCTGTGTAATTTGCAAGCATGGGGCTGACAGGGCATGGATGCTCCTGGGTACCCTGGTACAGTTAATGTGCACTGCTGCTTTTCTTCCATCAATATGGCAAACAAGTCAGGGAGAATGAGGAGCAGCTCATGAGCTCAGTAGCTGTCCTGCTCTTTAATTATTACTGTTTTCAAATCCCTTTCAGTATTCACAGCTCAATTTATGTGCTAATTGGCCCTTTTAATAATCAAAAGACAGAGACTGCAAAAGTCAGGGAGTGTGTTCTCCTGGCAGTGCCACTGTGTAGCTGTGATAAATTATCTGTGGCAAATGTTCTGTTGCCTTGTGGTGCTTGGCCTCTGATAACCAGCACGTTTTCTGCTGGGTCTGGTGGCCTCCTGTGTGCAAGCTGCTCTAGGAAAGAAAAAAGCTGAGGGGAGAGTAGCTATGAAGTGCTGTGGTGCTGCTGGAGCAGGGGGATGCTGAGGCATAAGAGAGGTGGATGATGTCTCAGGGAGGGTTTCTGCTCTGGGGATGGTGTTAGAGGAGTGGAAACTATGCAGCTCCTCCCCCAGGTGGTGTGTGAAGAGCTCAGTGCTGAGTGCACGTTGAAGTGTATTATCCATAGCTCCTTTTAAAGTACAAAACCAGGATTCTTCATTTCCACCACCTCCCTTGGCTTCCTGTGTCCGCCTCCTGCTCCTGTCCCCCTTGAGATCCGAGGTGGAGTGAAAAGCAGCTTCCTCAATGCCTCTGGCTCTTCTCTCTGCTGTCACATACACCACAGCATTTTGCTGGAGCTGCTCAAAATGCAGCTATAATTGTCAAGTACATGACTGCTCTCATTCCCTCCCACTCACCCTCTGGTACCTTGTGCTGGGCTCTGCTTTTCTCTGCAACCCCCCTCACTCATTCCTAGCATTACCACCTCCCCTTTCCCTCCTCCCACCTGCACCTGTGTGTGGGACAAATCTCCTTCTGCACCCCATAGCCCTTCCTACGCTCTCCCAAGGCCTCACCAGTGGTGATGCTTTTCTGTGGTATCCATGTCAGGAAGGGGTTAATGTGCTTGGATGCAGGTTGCCTTCTGCCTTGGGTTTACAGTGTCCCCAGGGTCCCTTGCAAGGACAGGCAGTTTTGTTCTGACATAGCAGTGTGTGCAGGAAGAAAGGAGATGTAACACCCTTCCTGCCGCCAGCAGCATCCCAGACAGCTCGGATGGGTGGAGCTGCAGGACCCAGCATCTGGGCTCCCATTAGCAGTGAGTGAGACTGGAGAAGACTCCAGTCTCCCAGCTGCTGGGGAGGATATGCGTAATGGTATGAGCTTCAGGGGATGATGGAGGAAAGGGACAGCTTGAGTTGGATGAGGGATGGATTATATTATAAAGCATGTGAGTTTGCTTTTCCAGGGCTTTCTCGAAGGCACATGTAAAAGCGAGGAGTGTGGGTGCAATCTGGCCCTTTGGGGATTCCCTGTTCTCTGCTTTTTACAGATGTCGCTTGTAATTTTTCCTGGAATTGAGATGTATCCATTTGTACCTTTGGAAAAGTCAGTCATTTTGGAGGAAGCTCTTTTTGTTGGTTCCTTGGCTTCAGGAAATATTACCATGTTGCTTGCAAACTGGTAAGAAATGTTTTACTTACTGGGTGTTCTCCTTCATGTCTTTGGGGCCAACCCTTTTAGAGAGAAATCAAACATATACTGTTCATTAATTTATTTTTAATCAGGTCTTCCACATCATCAAGAGATGTCCACCTTGAAAGAAACATGCAAACTCTCTTTTCACTCTTTACAGCAATAAAATTGATAAAAGAGCCTTGAAGTAGGAACTATTTTCTTAATTTCTTGGTAAGTCTGTGGAAAGTAAAGGATAGGTTATCTGATTTGGTAACAGGTCTTGGAAAACTCTCTTGGGAGATGTTGCTGTCCATTACGACTGTGAGTCTTTCTTCTGGTGGAAGGGATGTTAGTGGGAGGGGAAGATGCTGGCATTCCTAAAAATATGTGTGGCCCTTAGCAGAACAAACCTAATAAATTATTAACAAGAAGTATTTGTCAAAAGTAGTCAGTAAACACACAGTTCATTGAGTTTTCCCAGCTCTCCCTGGAGGTAGGTAGATGTAGTGGGTGGCTGGGGCAGGGCTGGTATATGGTTGAAGCGGCCAAAAGGGAGATATCTTAGCAACAACCATGCTTGGTGAGAGATACAACTCAAGACAGGGGCTTAGACTTGTTAATATATGTTCATTTTGGAAAAGAGTAAGTTTCAGACTACATATTGCCTCAGTTTTGGGAAAGAATGTGGGAAAAACCTTGGGATTTAGCAACTTGTGAGGCTTTTTCTCACCTGAACTTTTTATGTTGGTGGTTTCAAAGAATACCATTTATGAAATGGGATGGTTTTAGAGGGTTGGTATGAATTTCCGATTGATAGGTCCCAGTTTGTCTCTCTCATCTTGTCAAAAGTGACGAGATGTAATTACCATATGGTGGCCATATATAGATAGTTATGGGAGTGTGGGAAAAGAGGGAGGGATGAGGAAATGGATAGAGTATTGGTTGTGTGGTGTTGCTTCTTGCACTTATCAGCATCACAGTATTGCAAATGTATGCATGGAGAAGTGCAGTTTGCTTGAAAATCATGAATTTTAAATCCTACTTTTTTGTTGAATTCTTTGATTTGCCTCACAGATTTTGAGCTTTTAGTTTTCATTTTCAAGCTTTGCTTGGCAAATATGAAGCCTGCAAACCTAATTAGAAAAAGAAGGGTAGAGATTGTGATTCCAGTGGGTCATTTAATGTACAATACCAAATAGAATGAAAATAAGAGACCTGGCAAGGGTGGCAGAAAAACGTAAACAAACCTTTTGCAGCTGATAATGAATTCTCAATGCTCCAACTAAGGGGGTGGCTCCGAGAATAACTGAATTAGGTTTTCTGACTTGAATTTGCTACTAGGTAAGGTGAGATTAGTATAATGAAACCCATTTGGCTTTAACATTTCAGTGCTTTGCATCTAGTATATTTTTCGTCAGAGGGGCAAACAACTGTACCCATATGAAGATCAGTCTCGCTGTCTGCATCAGTAATGGTCTCTGGGAGAACTTGAAATAATAGAGGTGAGTTTGGGGAATATGTACTGCTTTTATCGAGACTACACAAATTCTCTATTTGAAAAAAACAAATGTTAGTCCCTAGCGCTGCTATTCTGTCACTTTTCTTTCCCAGCAAATTAAGATATTACCCATGGTGTAGTAAATTATTTAAGATCAATACACTTGGCGAATTCTTATCTTGTCCAGTAGGCTGAAGATGAAAAATTATGCTGCATGTTTCCAAACAAAGTGTTTCATGCATGATAAATAGTCATTAAATTGTGCCTCACAGATGACATCATACCTAATAATACATTAGGGGTCTTTGTATCTATGCAGTTCCCAGGAGTCAATTATTTTGTCAGCTACTGCTGCCTCATGAAAATAGCAGACTTTTTCACCAGGGCCAGGCAGCTAGCCACGAAGGACTAACTAAAGCAGATGTGGAAAGTGCTAGGGGACATTGTGGCATTGCAAGGCCAGTGTAGGCAAAGAGAATACTTAGAAGTTTTGGAAAACCTTTAGGCTGATGCTTTTTTTTCCTGTTCATCTTACTGACATTATCAAATGACCAATGTGCAGAAGCAAGTGTTCAGCTTTAAAAACAACAGGGAGCAACTGAAATTTTGTAAATGGGGACATACACCTCTAAGTTGAACACAGGCTTAATGCCTGTGTAATGATGTGCCTAGAAAGAAGCTTTTAGGTTTTTTGCTTTATATTTGATTAGTTACTAATAGTGTCTACATGAAACTCTAAACTCAGTCCAGGGTAGAACTTGCTTATGAGAAGTTGAAAGCTGCCTCCTAGGTGTAGTACTATTATTTATGGGCTGAGTTACACTTCATATATTTCACTGTCGGCATTAATCTGCAAGCAGTCGGTGTACCTATTTGTATCATGTGTGGCATATCATATATGCCTTAACTGGTTTAGCCTTGTTTTAGAAGTGTTTTACTGTTTCCTATGAATAATAGTGCTAAACATCTCATCTTTTTAGGGAGTGATGAGCATGTGCGAACTGTAACAATCTTGCGTGGCCTTTCTTTGGAGCAGATGCAAGTCCTGACTTAACTGGTAGTTTTTCTTTGTAGCTGTAGCTCCTCCCTGAGCTCTGATATGTAAATATTTGAGCATTTTCTCTCCTCCTTTACTGAAACTTTTGGCTTTAAGACTTCATGCTGGGGCGGAGGTGATCTCCACTCCCTGTTCTCAGTGGTCACCTATGTCAAACCCTTGAGATGCAGATTGTTCAAGATGTCTGCAGCACAGTCTCTCCCTGCACCATCTGCATGATGGTGCACTGCAGCTGATGGGGAACTTCAGCCACCTCTTCAGCTTGAAAACCTGTCCTTCATTAGTCTTTCCTTTGGTGAGAGTTGTTTACAAGGGTTTCTCAAAAAAATGTACCTAAGGTGGTTTCTGCGTTTCACGTTTTCCTGAACATGGGTATTGAGGTGGTTGTGTCCAGTGGACACTGATGTTCTCAAGTTTGAATAGACTCACAATCAACTTGAAAACCTGGAGAAACTGGTGCAGGCTGGATCTGGTACTGAACTCGCAAAGCTGAAAACATGAAATAAATATGAGCAAGGATTTGACACTGGTGCATTCTCACTTGCTGCCAAAACTGTATGTATCCAAAAGCCTTTTAGATAGTGAAAATTATCCAGCAGTAGAGTATGCCCAGCAAATGTCTGCATAAAGAACGCTTCAGAATGGGAATTTCTTATGGTAAAGAAACATTTGTCTTGATTAAAACAATACCAGTTAAAAACATCTGTGACTTTGATGACCTTTATCTCTGGATTCAGTTTACTGTGTAGACTGTGTTTCAGATGCCTAAATTCTTTACATCTTTCACAACAAATGGTGTTGGAAGCCTCCAGTAGTCTTGGAGGCTACCCAAATCGGTCTTAGATTGGCTGTGACATGACCTAGAGAGATCCTCTGCAGTAAATTATCCTTCTAAGAGGAACCCAGCAGGTTTTGCTGAAGCATCCTGCAGGGATGAAGAAGCATGAGAAGCATGGCAGAGAATGAGAAGCAGTGATGTGCAGGAGGACCATAAGGTGATGAGGAGCCATGCTTGTGGCACGGGCAGCACTGGGGACCGTGGTGCTCGTGGGGGTGGGCATGACTAACCAGCAGATGCTTCTGGCCATTTCTGTGCCACGATCTTTCCTAGTTGCTACTCCATTGCTGTAAATGAATTTGGAGCAATGTTGTGCTGCCTGTCATTATTTTGCTCAAAAGAAGAAGCTGATAATTGTGTTAAATCAATCCTGCAAACATTGAGGACTGATGGTCTCTCTTTTTCATCTTCCCACCTTCACAGTCCCAGGGCCTGTGTTTCTGCGAGGACTTCCTGAAGCCCTGAGAGTTGTCACCCAAGCTCAGTGCACCTGTGAAATACAGTTTTAATAATTTTGCCTGCTCTTTGATGCCGTTGAAGGGTTTTTGTCTTGATGGTTCTGCTGTTGGCCGCTCTGTCTGCAGTCAGACCCATTTTTTGGGTGATGAAGCTGTCCAAGGACATGGTGTGCTTCTGTGGGGTTTTTTTTGTTTTCTGTAGGGTTCCAGGGCTGGGACCTTCCTTGGAAGGGAAGGGTCATCTAAGACCTTCCCCAACCTCTTTTTTCAAGTAGATACTTGATGTTTTTATGGTGAAAGTAATTGAGAGTCGGTGTGTTGGGAGTGTATGGTGGTTGTGTCGCTGGCCATCAGCAGTCACCTTATCCATTTGCTCTGAACTTGCCTTACTGTGTGGAAATGCAAAAGCTGATCTATTGAGTCTTCCTTGCTTTAGCTGTCTGATTCAGTCATCCTTATAAAATACTGTTAGTCTAATTCCAGAAACATGCTTTTGCTCTCTTTCAGGGGTTTTGAGTGTTTCTATGCAGAAGAAAGGTCAAAAAGAGAAGGGGAGAGTGTGGGATCTGAACTATGGTTGCAAGCCAAATGGGAGAAGTACATTTTGAGAAGGAATATTTAGGACAAGAGAAGGAATATTTAGGACAACAGTCTCAAGTGACACTTTCAGAAACCAGTGGAAAACTACCTTTTTGATTCTTAAGTATTTTGGGCTGGAATTTAAGGACTGTAGGGAAAAAACTTGAGCGTGAGAAATAGTGGCTGGTATGGTGGGTGTCTCACGTTCGCCTACATCCCGCGCATATATATACACATATGCATATATATAGTTCTTGTTGGTCTCTCGGCACAGTTGTCTCGTTGTTGGAAAATCAATACCGATGTCAGTTCAGTCCAGATCTTTGGTCTCTCTAGTTCCTTCCTGGTTACAAGTTGGTCTCCAGGAAGGCCTAGAGTGAAACCACCACAGTGGGAGTTAAGAAGGCTTTGTAAAGGAGCTTCTAAAAACAAAAGAAACTCACTACCTAAGAAAAAGCTAGAATACCATTTTACCTGTTAAAACCTTTCATTTTGACTACCCATGGCTGGATTTAGTTCACTACAGTAATGCTTTTAAGTATATGTGAGTACAGCCTTATAAAAATGTTACAGCTATCACCCAGTTTAGGTAGGACTTTCTGTCAGTATTGCTAATAGTAATGAAAACAGTGTTTTCACCATGCCTAAACCCCATGATTTTTCTAGGTTAGTGTGGAAATTGTTTCCATTGCCTCAGTGCTAGCAACTATAAATTGTGTTCAGAAAACATGCCCTTGAAATATCCTCAGTTCTACGCCGTTTTTCATGTTTAGTGTCCTCTATTAGTCTTTCTTTCCCCCAATACCCTGTTTTAGGAAAATTATTTATAAGACTGTAGGAGCAGATATATGTATAAGACTCAAGAGCACAGATATTGCCATATTCTTCTGCTCTCCATGTGCTTATTTTCTATTGCAATGCCCAGAGCGTGTTAGGATATTATATTATTTTTCATGTTGTAATTAAGTTCTTCCTGGGTGGATGTGGGTTGGTTGTTTTTTTTTTTTCGATCTTAGCTGTAATAATCCTCTGTCTTTGTTCTGAAAGTGTAGTGTGACAATTTGTGGTGCTTCGAGAAGGAATTGGAGCCTTATATCTGTTCATCTATTTGAACTTCATGCACTGTGTTTTGAGAGAAATCACAGTAGACCCAAACTTTTGAGAGCTCTTCAGTATTCCAGATGGAGGCCTCTTCCATATGACCAATCTTCTAATGCAAGCAGAATCCCCATAATCAGAAAATTGGAGCTGTTCTCAGGTCCTTACGTTGGCCTCTAAAAGGCATAGTTAACAGCTTCTGCAAATCTTGCCTCTCTTCCAATTCAGCCCATTAAACCTTGATACTTCCCCCCCTTTTTTCCTTTAGTCTTTTCTGTCTAGGAATTACCTATACAGAGTTGTTCCTTCTCCCTGCACCCAAAGGAAGCTAAGAAGAATTAGGTTTAGGAAAAGGGGAATGATTACGCCACCTACATCCATGTTTCAGCTCCTGTGTGATTCCCCTGGGGGTCAGACTTAGTACTGAAGCGAGTAGAAGCTGTGGGAGTACAAGGGCTTTTTCTACTTTGGTGACTTATGTAGGCACCCAAATAAATGTGAGAAGACTAATTTCAAGTAAGCCTTGCAAAAGCAGCATTGGGGACAAAATTGTGTCTCCCTCTGAAAGTTCAGTCTTGCCCTGGAGACTTATGGCCCAAATGAGTTGTTTAAAGTGCATTTTTAGGAAGACGCACAGCCTGATTTCTGATGACTGAATAGGAAGTGCATGGGATTGATGTAAATCTAGGGAAAGGATTGCCGTGTGCTGTGAACATATCCATCTCTGCACAAAGAGTAGAGGCTGGGACGTTTAAAGCAGCGCTTCTGACCTTGGGCAAGTCTTTTTTTTTTCTTGTTTCCCATCTTTTTGTCAGTTCAGCCTGATTTTACTGTCTTTTGGGGTAAAGTATACCAAATGGCACAGAGATTTCCTAACCTTATACAGAGCATATTAGTATTGCTATATTACACCTAATAGTATACTTGGCACTTGGTTTTTCCATACCCGTCTGTGTGCCTTTCCTAATGCTAGCTATCAGCTGAGGGTCCAAGAGCATTCTTGCCTTTTTGTGGACATTTACATCCATGAAAGTATTAACAATAAGAAGGGAAGGGGGAAGAGCAATTGGAAAATGAGGTTTGCAATCAGTAGGTGAACCAACCAATCCTGGAATTTGCTGAAGCTCCTGGGATATGGCCTGACCTGCTCTCATGCACGTGCTCCCCATGCAGCAGCACACAAACATTGGGGTGCAGCATGGGCAGAGCCTGGGTGGCTAATATTTATTGAAAATTAACAGCCTGTGAAATTACTGTGACAACACAGCATTATGGAAAGACTGTGGAGACACCCAAGGGCAGCTGCTGGGATGATGTTCCTTTGGAAATGAGTGATTTGCTGCTGAAGAGCAGTCTGCCTTGTTTGTGAAGCATGTCCTCAGTGCTGCCCAAGCAGGAAAATCCACTATGCTGGCTGCTCATGTTGTAGCAGGATGGAGTTGACAAGTTAAGTGCTTCCCTTGGAGGTTTTACAATAGGGCTTTCAAGTGCTGCCCAAAAATGCCGAATTAGTTGATAGTTCTGCTTACTGCATTATGGAAAACCACATTGACCTTCATTTGATTGCTTCTTACCTGTCCTTAAACCTGAATTTTTCAACATTTATAGATCAAAACTAGGGGAGAAGGAAGGATGCAAACTTTCTCAGATTCTAGTGCAGTCCCAAAACTTCCCTTGGTTGAATAATTTTAAAAAGGTATACACAGATACAAAAGCAACCCTTTGCAACTGTGCATTTTATGACTCTATAATAAAGCCTGAGCTGAACTGGAAATCAACCACTTTTTTCTTAACACAAGCAGTTATCCTTTTGAGTTTGAGAGTTTATAAGTCACAGCAAGTAGCTGTGCTGACCTGAGCCATTGTCATGTTGCCAGTCTGTTGTGTAGGCATATTCTGGAACCTGTTGGCAGATGGGGTCAAATTAAAAAATGGATGTACGCATCTACAAAGGGATGTGGATTTCAGCCGTGGAAGGCTATCCACTGTTTCCCACACTTTGTCTATGTAGCAGTGTCATATTCTGAAGGTACCAGATCTTGTTAGGTACCTCTGACTTTAACTGATGGTAGAATGGGAAGTGCTGCTTTGGGGACACAATTGAAGGAATTTGGATTCTCTAATTTTATTTATCTCCTTAATATGTTGGGATTTCTTATCTGTTTAAAATTGACAGATTTTGTCAATTTTGTATTAGGTTTGCCCCATAAATAGCTCCCTCTTCTGTACTGCTGTACTGTCTAAATATAAATAGCAAATCACTCCAACTTGCAAGGACTGTGGGAATTGCGAGAACTGTGGGTAGCAGTAATATCTTTTAAAGAAGGTCTGCTTTACCAACCCCAGCTTTTTTCTTCTTTTCATTTTTTTGGTACAAGTGGTTATTCTGGAAATGTTTGGCTCCTTTTGGCCATCTTGTGACTGCACAGGAAGCATTGGGTGTATTTTCTTCATTTTTGCCTGTCCTTGGAAAAAGTCTGCATCAGTAAAAGCACATTGCAGGTAACTAATACCTTTGGATATTTGCAATTGGTGAGTGGCACAGAAAGTCTGCAGCTGAGCTACTGGATGGAAGGATAGCTTGCTTAAAAAAAAAAAAAAAAATTTTATCTTTTTCAGAACTGTGTTTCTCATTTATTTAGGTCATCTGTTACAGGGAGCGGGGGAACTATTACTCCTGCTATCTTCATGCTGCTTGTGATTTATTTTCAACTTAAGTATCATGCTGACATCACATAGGACATTTACAGTTTGGAACTGAGATCCCTTTCTGCCTGCTTGGTGGTAATGCCCTATCAATTCCTAATGGCAATTAATGCTGTTTCCCCAAAATTACTTCTGCAGAAATAAAGTGTAATTGCAAAGTAGTTGCCCATTACAGTGATTTATCTTGTCACTGGCTGATTTGTTATTTAACTCTAAATCATTTTATTGATGTCTTTGGAAAGTGACTACGTGACCTAAGTAAAAATGTTAAACTTATTAATCATGGTAAGTTTTCTCTGCTGGCTTTACCATATACATGAATTATGTAGCTTGTAAAATAGGCTGTTTACTATGCTAAGAAAATACAGTGCTGCGCTACAGGCAGCACATAGTTTTAGTTTTATAAGACTTGAAAATAAAAAGTTCAATAGATAAAAAGGTTAAGTACAAGTTACTTGGTTCATTTTTTATAGAGTCTCTTTGAAGATGCAGATGCTGTGTCCATGGTGAATAGTATTGTTGTAATTAATTTCCAAAACCTGAAGTTCTTATTAAGTTGCAACTGAGAGGAGAATCACCTCTTTTCCCCGAAAACCCCATGGGTGATGGATTGCAACAGTTTAGAGCTTTCTGAACTTTATAGATTCCAAAATTTTTACAAGTTTATTATATTTAATAGAAGAAAATACCTTTATTATCAATTGGATTAATTTATATTTCTGATGGAAAGCAATATGACTAATAACACTAACTCCTCTCTTTGCTGCAGAAGTAATAACTGTCCAGATCACGCCAGTCTTGACTGAGTTGTGGTGTTTCTCACGGAAGTAGGGAGAGGAAGAAAAAGATCTGGAATGTTTCTGTAGAAAGAAAAGTAAGAGAAGGAGAGGGAATACAGCTCTGTTTGTGATGAGTTGCTTGAGATGCCAGAAACAAGCAAAAGAACGTAGCAGATGCCAGGAGGAAGAGTGGCTATGTTGTAGAGGAGAACCTGAAGGATAGGGTCTTCCTTGTGTCTCTGTACTCCAAGATAGTGTTGAGCTATGAGTAAAGAGGAGTCAACTCAACTCTAAATCAATTTTTCCTTCAGTTGGAGTGTTTACTGGATCTAACAGGGAAAGATGAGCTCAAACTAGTTTATTTTGTACGTAGCAGTGCTTTGTGCAAATCTCTCTGTTGCAATTCATGTTCCTCATGGCAGGAATAGATGTGATAGCTGCATTTCAAATGAGGCAGTCTCAAGACAGGCACCTTGACAAAACTGAGGGACAAAAGTCAAAATGCATCAGACCTTCACTTCTTGAACCAAGCAACCTGGGAACAGAAAACTTGGGCACTTGCCAAAACTGGCAAGCAGAATCATTTTAGCCAAAATACTGTCATTAAAAAAAAAATAAAAAAATAAAGCAAAGTTCTTGATGCTGATTAAAAGCAACCTCCAGGTGACGAAATCACTGCATTTTCCCATGCAGTAAGAGTTGCCCCCAACACTTCTCTTGCTGCATAGCAACAGGAAGGAACATGAAGCCATACCCAGAGTAATATTTCTTTGATTTCCATGTCTGATGAGGACATCTAAAAACAGGCCGAAACTTGGGCATTATCAAATTGGTATTGATTACTCACCTATTTATATGTTCCATTGCTAGAGAATCTGAACATTTTATTTACAAGACTGTCCACATCCTCTTTCTCCTGCCAGTTCTCTGTGTCGCTGCAAGTGATAAAAAGATGCTCTGATTTAGGTCTTGAAGACATACGTGTGTGTTAATATCCTGTTGAATAAAAATGCAGCTCTATATAACTCTTTCTAATTTCCTTCTATGTGTAATGCCCAAAATATTCATTATACGATCTCATTTTATTTTATTACTTTACTCTTTTTAATTTTTATTTTATTCATAATAAAAACATAGGATAAGCAGAAAAGATGAAGACCAAATACAAGACTGACAACAGATAAAGAACATTGTAACATGAAATAGGAAATTTCATGCTATTAATATTCAACTGCGTGGAAAGCAGGTTGGTCAGGGGAGACAAATCAAAAAGATGTGGGAAGAGTACCAGGCTTGGAAAAGATTCTTCTGCCTGAAAAGGAGTCTGAATCATGTGGTGGTCCTCTAAGCAGCAAAATAGCTGGGAGTGTTGAAATTTACTGACATGTATCTTCACTGTGGAAATCCTTTCTGTTTCTTAACTGGGATAACAGGTGAATAAACCTTTTACTTTTAAAGAAAAAAACACTTGAGGAATTTGGCCTCTTGGCCTCCTGTCCTTCTGCAGATCTGTGAGAGTGGGGTTATCCCTAGACAAGGTTCACGAACTGCCTTGTCTCATTTCTCACTCATAAATAATATTCCATATGGGATGTGCTGTGTGCAGAGTGTGCATATGAAACTGTCAGCTCATATTTGGTCCAAACAGGTGCCAGCCTGTGATGTAGCTGAATGGAGAAGCCAAGCTGTATCTCGACTTGAACATCAACACTGGGAGGGGCTTAGAGCAGGGTGTGGCTGGTTTTTGTCTGAAGGAAAGCTGTGAATGTTTGATGAGGGAGGAAGTAATTATTTAGGTTTGGCATTACGTAATGCAGTTTGTGAGTTGGACAAGGATGATATGAAAGCACAAGAGACACAGTTTCCAAATTCCTGCTTCTTTCTGAGTTGCAACATGTTCCGTGAGCACAAAACTACTCACCTATCTGTGCATTTAGTGACACTTGCAGAGACTTTTGACAGGAGCCTTGATGCCCAGGTCTACATTTTAAGCAGTAGCCATTAAAATTAAGGGATTTCAGTTTTTTGAAGTAGCACTGTCTTATTTATTGAATTCAGAACCATTGTTCAGGATGTTACGAGGTTATTAATAGCTCTTGTGGTTTCTGGCATTTAACATTGGATAGGTCATGGCTGAGGAAGTATTTTCTTGTTGTCTGTCTGTAATGTGTGTGTGAACTTTTGCCCAATCAGGATCTCTCCAGAACTGATGCTCCGTGCTCCTTGGGGTTCCTTATGGTTGCCTCATCAGCAGTGGATGGTACTGTCCTGATTGGATGGGTTCAAACAAGCTCTTGGCTATGTGTCTGCTTTGCTAAGACCATTGAAGTCGAAGTCCAGCAGTAGGTGCAGAGCACAATGGCAGTGAAAGACTGAAGGACATTGAGATGGGTGCTTTTCACAGACTATTTGACATGCTGTAATCCACTTTTGTACTTTAGTAGTTCATTTCATTAGCTTGGCACTCCCTGTCTAAATATAAAAAATGCATGCTGAAAAATCGATTACTGTCACTTGTCAGTGTGCCTCATTTACCCTGCCTCAAATGCCTGGGGATAATTGGCAACAGTGGAAAAGTTAGCAGCATCCAACTGTCAGCAAGGTTGCAAAGGCACAAAACAGGCTTTCCTATCATGACATTGGCATGTCGGCTTTGTAAGGGTTTTGAAGCTGGGTTTGGAAGGGTGGTTCCCATTGCAAGCTTATTCTTGCTCAGAAAAGCCTCCCCTCTCTGAATTGCTCTCTGGGACAGACCGTTCTGTTTTCCCAGCTCTGCAAACCTGTCTGTAAACAGCTTTCTGTGAGTCAGTTTAAAGAGCTGAAAGTCCTACTTAGGGAAGAAACCGTCTTGGGGCTTATACTTCTGAAATAAGTCCACATGTCTAAATTTTCAAATTGGTTTCTCAGCTTGCTCTTGCGCTGAAGTTTGCATGGAGTCTCAGGAAGTTTTCCTCAGGGGAGGTAAAACTTGTGAGCTTATACTTCTTGGGAAACACTGGAGAGATGGATGTACTTGAATTGTACTACAGCCTTTCTAGTTGGAGAGGTGGCTTTGGAAATGACTCCTGACAAAGATTATAATATCTCTGGGGTGCCTTGTATTTTAATCCTTGTAATCTGTAATATTTTCAGACTCTGCATATTGATCAATTTTTTTTCTTTGGGGTTGTTAAGAATAATAACCACAATTAAAATCTTAATACAGGGCATCTCTGCTGAATTGCTATGGGTTTCTTTTCCTAGTTAATCACTAGTAAGTCTCAGGGTGTAAGTGGGTGGTCCTCCATATCATCAGTTACTACAGCTCTGTGGACCAAACCTTGAAGTCTTGCAGTTTAAAGTATATTACTTGATGGAGCAGCAGAGCTTTTGTACTGTCATTTTGAATGATATTCCGTAATAGTATTTAATGTGATGTTAACTTTCAACAGGAGCATGACTTAACACTAGAAATGAAATTTTTTTACATTTATCTGTTGTACACTATGGTTGAAATGCAGTTTGGCATCCTTTTTAAGTAACACTGCATCTAGCGCAGATAACATGCTTGGAACATAATGAGCTGTCAAAAGATTATAGCAACAGAAAGGTTGAATAATCACTTAAACATGGTTAAAATATAATTCTTGCAAACACTGTTGGGCTGCCTTTTCATTGCATTTAGTTAAAATGTTTAAAGAAATCCTCCAACTCCTATAGTTCTGTTTTCCTGAGATAAATACAACAGAAAGAGATAACACAGAGAAAAAAGAAAACTTCTTATGTTTTAGCATCATTTTAGAGAAATAAAACTAAGCATCCTGACTTGACAGGAAGGCACTCTCTGAACATATTTTGCAAGCATGTTTGTCTCTCAGTGCAAATTAAATACTAATTGCCTGTTATGTGATGTGTTGAAATTAGCTCTTTCTTATCATAGCTTGAGACATCTTTGCCTCCTACTTCTTAAGGAGGTCAGGGCTTCAGCCTCCTCTGGAATCCCAAATGAGATTTGTTAGTCAGGCGTAGCAAAATCTAATCTCATCCAGAGAAAAAGAGAAAAACAGACCAGAAAATGATCTGATTTTCCGATTTCATGGCCAAGGTTACCCCGGAAAGTGGCATTTAAAGCCCGTAACTAAGGTGGCATGCCAAACTAAGCGCTAATAACAGAGCAACCGTGTGGAAAGATATCGCTTTAACAATTTTACAGTTGCTAAGTGTGAAAACTGTAGTGTGGGCAAGCTCCTGGAATCTGTGGCAATTGGTTCAAAGAGCTGAAATGGATGCTCGGTGAGAAAACACTCTCAGCCCCTGTAACTCTTAAACACCAGTGAGGTTGGCTCCTGCTTTTGCTGTTCAAACATAAGGCTGAACAGCTTCATTAAAGAGATTTTTATTTTTTTTTTAGAATAAAAAAAATAATAACAACAACACCATTTATTTTTGGTTGGTGGCTTGATAGGATGGTGTTATCAATGTGATCTTGTGCCTTACACACCTGAAAGAAAGGGGATTAGGTGGCTGCACTTGAAAGATGATGCATTTTTGCTTGTTCTAAGTGCTGTTCTGCTTTTGCTTCACAGATACACAAGCTTCTCATGCATGTGCATGCTTGCCTCCCTTGAGCTATGCCTGTGCACAGCTTTATTCTCTGAAAATACCTCCCTGGTGCAAGACATTAGGAGCTATGCATACATGTCTCTGGGATGGGAACCGTGAGGTGACGTGTCAGGAAGTACTGAGGGAGCAGATTGAAAGGAAGCATGTGTTCATGTTTGTGAACTTATCTCTGGACTAATTTGCTCTAGAGGTAGTAAGACACCTTAAAAGAGTAATCTGTTGAATGAGTTTGTACATCAAAGGCTGGCTGCTATCTAGCCAGATATTAAAACAGCCAAAGGCCACTGCATGTCTTCTATGAATTATCAGCCAACCTTCTAATCCTAGCATAGTAAAGCACTCATACCATGGCCTGGATGTAGCGAGGGCTCCAATCCGCTTTGTAAAACTGTGTTGTCAGACCTCCCTTCTCTGGCAGCGGAGTTGGCACTTGCCATTTTATGCAGCAGGTGCACTATCCCAGGCACATGTGTGGTGACAGACCCAATCCACCAGAGATGGCTGGGCAGCCAAGGCTCTGCAGCAGCAGGAGGCTTTGCTGGAAGTGGAGGAGCTTTGCAGAGCTCCTGATGGCCCTCAGGGAAACACTTCTGGGAGGAGAGTTGTCTACTGCATGAAGAGATGTTCTCGCCTCCAGTGGCTTCAGGGTGTGCCTGAACTTGGATGAAGGCGCTTTGGGCCAGGCTGCAGTAGTGCTGTGGGTTTATGGGCTGTCTCTAAAAGGCTCTGGGTGAGAAATTGCCATCAATGTTAGGTAGGTGCCCATAAGTGCTGATTGCAATAGTCCTTTCTGTGAACCCTGGGGGGCCTGAGTTGATTCCTCCTCCTGGCTGATCCAGTATCAGAGTCCTTGCAGCTGAGGCCTTTTGAGTGCCTCAATGAGGCTGCAGGGATCAAGCTTTAGGTAGCTGTTAGTTAAGGTTGTGGTTCTTAATGAGCTGTCATTAGTGAGGCTTGGGAAATTACCCCAGTTGCTCTTGGTGGGGGTGGGAATGTTAAGCCTTATCTGTTTGAAAGCATATTTAAAACCTGCCACTGAAGAATTCGTCCTAGCCTGTGTGAAGCACAGTTAGGGAACTCTTTGTGGCCAGTGTATGTTTTGTGAAGACTTTGTCATTTTTTTTTTTCCCCTGTGTATTTCTACTGTTGTAAGCGTTGAGGTTCTGTGTGTCTTTTTCACCCAGCTGGTTTTAACTCTTGCCTTTTAAAAGTAAAGATTCCTGTGTGATGGCACTAGGGAGGCAAAACGTGTTGGTTGTTGGCTGGGCTGCAATAAGCTATTTTTGCACAAATTTCTTTTGTCACCTCATGTTGTTGTCAGCATGTCATGTTTCCAGAAGCAGAAGCCTAAAGCAGCTTATATTTAACACTCTCCAGAGAGAGACTGGAGCCTGACATACTCATGTGGAGTAACGATCTCTCATCTTTCAGGGGCAGCCCATTTATGCAGGCAATGAGCGTTTGGGTAGGTGAAAGCCTCACTTGTTGGGTGGGAGTGAACAAATGCTTCAGCACAGGGTTCTGCCATGGCTGCGCAGCCTGACAGCAAGCGCTCGGAGCTGGCTGGCTTGGCCTAAGGATTATGAGGTAATATTTCTCGTTTGGTTTTCAGAAGAAAGCTTAGAAAGCATCAGAGGACTGAAGAGCAGAGAGGACTTCCACTGTTCCTGTGCTAGTCCTTGTCTGTCATAAGCACTAAGTCATATTATCCTGTCCATAAACTCATTTTAACATCTTTACTGCACCACCTGCTCCAGGTAAACCAGAGACCTGGTTTAACCTTATTTGGAAGCAAAAGACTGAAGTTTAGACTTTCTCCATATGGAGACTCCTGGTGAAATGAAAGAAAATTAAGGGAAATGCTGATTCAGCTCTTTCTGTAGATCCCTGTATCACCAACCTCTCCATTTTGAAAGAATTTTGAATGTGTTGCTGCTGCTGGCGTGCCAAAAGGAGAAGACTTTACAGAGAAATTATGCATGTGCAGAGCTTAAGCCTCTGCTTTCAGGGGCTGTGTTACCTGCTTGTAATGGGGGAAATAAAACAATCCCATAGTGTGTCTTTGGAGCCCATTCCTACCAGCTTCTCCAGGCATGCTGAGGCTTTATAAAGAGACTGGGAGAGACTGAGAAAAGCTATCTCCCTTTGGGGAGCAGCCTGAGCAGCTTCTGACATTCAGAGCAGCAGCATCCTGCTGCCAGCAACCATGATGTGGCAAGGCATTGGGCCCTGGCTGGGATTTTGGGGTTTGGGTGCTTTGGGTTTTTCTTTTCTTTTCTTTTCTTTTCTTTTCTTTTCTTTTCTTTTCTTTTCTTTTCTTTTCTTTTCTTTTCTTTTCTTTTCTTTTCTTTTC
>NW_021938789.1:39931762-40135432 GCF_001715985.3 Manacus vitellinus | reverse complement strand
CCCCCCCCAACACAAGGGAATTGAAGGTATTTGCAATCAGGCTGTATTGTAGTTGTAATCTGTAACAACTGTGGACATAGATTTGTCAGTTCCTCCATATTTATCCTCTTAAACAAAAGAATTGTTTAGAGCTGGCTCAGCCTAAAGATGCTAGAAAGACTTGTTGTTTCAATGGGTTTGGCTTCTGAAGAAGGATACTGAATAGGATATTCTGATACTACTGATATAAGATACTCTTCATGGATACTTAAAACCACATCCACTAGCATGTACTGCAAGTTTTTTGTGTTGCCTAGATTGTACAATATATATTTACCAACATAACTCTGGTTTATCACATATTTTTAAACTTTAACCCTTCATTCATGTGCTTTACTGCATCAACCATGTTTCTTGCAGCCGGAGATATTCGTACTCCTGCCTCTCTACTTCCTAAATGAACACATGTGACCTCATACATTTAAAGTGACACACGTGAGATATTTCTGGGTTTATCAGTAATAGAGAGCAAGAACTGCTTACATTTCTATCTAACCTTTTTGGGTCTGAGGGGAGGAGACTTGGGGATGGGTATCACCATACTCAGTGATTCAATCTGTCACAAGCCTGAGCCTGAGATATCACTGCTGGCTGACTGCTGGTATCTCTGTGAGTGGCAAGGCAGCTGTTAAAGGCTGTATTTTTATATCTCTATCCACCTTCTAAAATGTAAGGGAAGGCGAAATGGGGAGTAAATGACTGGAGCAGGAAGAGGTTCCAGCCTTGGCACAAGTCAAGTGTGCATTGTGTTCAACCCTTACTTGAACTGGAGAGAGGTTGGGGGAATGATGCCATTTCTGGTAGACATCATTTCACTGTTTTCTGAGGCTTTGAAAAAAGGAAGGAGCCCAGGCTGCTTACTTCCTTCTCCAATAAAGAAGCAGCACAGCCCCTCTGGACTTTTTACAGCCAGGCAAAGTAATTCCTCCAGGTTGTCTCCATTTCTGAACTAGTGGCTAATCTAGTAAATAATGAGCCTCTCTTTTTAAAAAAAAACATCAAATAATGAAGTATAAGCTCCTAAACAACCTAGGGAAGCAGCATGTGGTATGTCTGTTAAGCCATATGCACTCAAATTCAATGTAGCAACAGAAAAATGACAGGGTGAACATTAATTAAGAAGTCCAATGATAATAAGAACTGACTCCTGTAGAGATGATCGGTACTTGAATTACAGTTTGATTTTTAAAAAAGAAAAGGAGGAAAGAAAAGTCTAATTGGCAAAAGCTGAAATTTGCATATTTAAAAAAAAAAAACCAAAACCAAACCAAACCAAAGACACAGCCCACAAAACAAGATAAAACCCACAGAAATACCCCAGCATATGACATTTGAATAATGTTTCATAACTAGGCTAGAGGTGAAGATCTAAATATGGATAACCTGGTTGATAAACAGTTATTGTGCCACAGTGCTCTGTAGTGATAGTATGGATTTAGTACTGTGGATAGAATAAAAGGATTTCAGACCTGAGGTCAAGACTGGATGTATTCCTGTATGGGATAGATTGTGTTCTCTTGGCCATTTCTGCAAGCCCGACCGGCAGGAAACCTCCCTGGACTAAGAAAGAAAAACCTACCAGTCTCAATTTAGATCACCTGGGCTAGCAAAGGGAGTGAACTTCATCGGTGGACATTAACAGGCTTGCAAAAAAGTGAAGAATTTGCCCTGGTATCTTTGCTGCAGTTTGATGTCCAGTTGTAGCAGAGTTAAGTGGAGGATGCTGTCTTGTTTGTGATGAAAAAGGTTAATTTATGCCTTGTAAGCTGTTTTTATGATTTGGCTTTGTTTCAATCCTTGTCCCATTCTCTCTTCCCATTTGTTCCCCGGGGCAATTTTGACCAAAAGTCCAAGATCCTGCTGTAAGTTTGCCTAAATAAACAGCCAAGGTGCTGTATGGAAAGTATGCAACTAAATGTTTTAAGAGTATATAAAGTATGTGCATCATCAGCAAAGCTTCTTGCTGTGAACATTGGTACAGCAACTACTAAGTGTTTTCCGTGAATGTTTCTGAATTAAATTAGAATCTTTTAAAATTCTTCTCATAACTTTGTCTAAGATAGCCTTTTATGCAATGAAAATACCTGGGTTTTGGACAAGAAGTGGAAATTATTTAAACACATTAATTATCTAGCAATTCTTAGAGGAAAGATCATTTAGAAAAAATCATTTCCAATGGAAACCTTTTTAACAACCATAATTAAAGGTGCATCTCACTACTTTGCTGTAAAGAAATCCAGATGATGAGCAACTGGAGTGTGTCTGAGTTCCCCCAGTATCCATTGCTCTTCTTGGAAAATAAATTCATGGGTTCTAGTAACTGTTTAGTAAAAGTCTAGCAATTTTACAGATGTGTTTGAGACCATTTATGCCTGCATTTCCCCCACATGGAAAACCCTTCTGTACTTAGCAAGTCCTTTTTTCCATGTGTTTCTTCATGAAAAATTGTCAGTCTTGGTTTCTACCAAAACCAGGAACAAAAGGTAGGAAACAAAACCATCTCCTCTTCCAGCACAACTAGATACAGAAAACTGTAGCTAACATTTTGAATGGGAAAGAAATGGTATCTGTTGCATATATTTTAACATGTGCATGTATACTTGTATATACACTTGTGCTTTTGTGTAGGTATTCTGATTTTTAAAGGGAGGAATCCTGAAGGTAAAATGAACACTGGAGAAAAATAAAACAGATTTTTTTTTTTCTCTTCCATCGGACTAGCTGAGTCTTAGTTAATGTAAATCTATGTTATGAAGCCACAAGTCTGAGAGAGATGCTTTTGCTTTGTGGAGTCAGTATAGTGTACCAGATTCCTATATTCTAAACTCAAAGAAAAAAAAAAAAAACAAAAACAAGAGAGACAATAAAAATATTTTTAAATAGTCTCTGCGTGTAAATGCTGAAGCAGCTCTTTTTTAGATCCCAAAGATACCAGGATGCACATTTCTGGTGCTAAAGGATGTAGTTTTTCCAGCCCACAGCAGAGAGCAAATGCTGCTTTTATGTTCATGGGAACAGTAGCGATCATCTTCCCACATATGAACAGCATCAAAGGAGCCTCTGGTTTATGATAGTCTGAGTCCTGATGCTTGGAGATGTGCAGGATGCATGCAAACTGCAGCTTGCCTTGAGATGCAGGTGTGTCTGCTTGCTCCTGAAAGGTAAATGTGTTGATCTCAAAGGCAGAGTTGTCTTGTTAAGTAGCCTACACTGATGGCCAGGAGGTCTGACTTACTCAGTAGGACTCTGTTCAGTGCATGTGTGATACAGAGATGGCCCACATATTGGTATTCAGACTGGGAGCTGAACTGAATAGGCTCAAGGGATTAAGCCAGCCTCTCTCATTGCATTGCACTCATGAGAGCTGGCCAAAAACTGAGGTCTTGGATTGTTGTCAGCTTTGTTTTGTTGTCTCTCCTCTCATCTCTCCCTAGTGTGCAGCTGTTGATAAGTACAGCCCTTCCAGGTCCTATAATGGAGAAATCAAAAGGAATCTGCAGATATGTTTCAAACCTGACATGATTGCAGAAAACCATACAATGAACCCAAAATGACTTGTTCTTGTCTGCTGTTCGCTGCAGCCGCCACCTTACCAGACTTGGTAGCATCGCCAAACATTGTGAGCCACTGAGTTATGGACTGCTAATTGCCACGGTTGTCATTATTAATCTTATTTCACATTCTGTGATTTCCACTGCCACAAGTGTCGTTTCCGTTTCACTCCCCAGAAATTAACAGAGTAGGCAGTTTTTGAAGGGTTTTGGCTTTGCTTCCAGCGGTAGGTTTGAATACATGAAAATAGTCTTCTTGAGTTGTAGAAAAATACACGCCCAGCAGTCTGCTGGAGTTACTGATGATAAATCACTGTATGGTTTGTCCCTGCCCAGAAGGCTTACCTATTAGTCAGGTAAGTGGATTTGCCTTGAAAACATCCAGCAAATTCAACTGTTGATGGTTGAAGCAAATCCGTGCACCTACAGGAGGACTCTTCTGGTTTATTCACCTTGAAGCAAAGTTGAAAGATAAAAAAGGGTCAGAAATGCATTTGACATCTGTGGCACAAACACACTCAAATCTTCATCTTGGGAGAGGGAGGGCCTTCAGGTAATGGGATTTGGGAAGTTTCTGTCCTCTTTAAGACCTTGTTAGGGGATGTGATTGCCTTGCCACCTACTAGCAGGCCAATAATGAGACTTTTGATGGCTGTCACTCAGCAGGGAAGTGAATGAAGTTAGATGATGGTGATAAATTGCTTGCCATGTTGGCTGCAGAAGGGGTTAGAACAGGGCAATTGTCTGCCTGAAGCAATGCGGAGCAGGTGCACTCACACCTTTGCTCAGTAATGGGAAGTGCATTATATTAGACTTAATCTGTGCATGCATGTGAGAGCGAGTGCTGCTAGATATTGTGGGGCTATTGTTGTCATAAAATCCTTGAAAAGCAGGAAAAAAGCTAGCTAGTAAGCAGAAATATCTTAATTTGTCTGACAAGGTCAGTAGACTTCCAGAGAGCACCATTGCTGTGTTATGTAGGGCCGGCAAGTTCCTGGCCCTCCATTTCCTTTTAATCCACTTAGTTTTTTCCTCCCATTTTCTCTGTGCAAAGTTCTTTTGGCCCCTTCCAGAAAATGCCCCACACCTTTTCATCATGACTTTCATTCTCTCTCACTATGGATTTCTTGCTCTCTGCAGTGACTCCTTGCCTGTGAGACTGTACCATAGCTGACTTTTGCCCTGGTCACATGAAGGGTAAGGATGCTGTGTGGTGTTGCTCAGGACGGGATGGTGCTCCAGGGGAAAACATCGAGGAAAGGGTATTCCCCTAAGGATGTAAAATGGACATAGTGGAGAAAAGCTTACCAGAGGTGGTCCAGAAAAATGATGCAGCTGTGTAAAGAAAATACATCTGGACCTTTCCAAGGGGAACTATTCTTGGGGCTAGAGTTGGAGGATCAGCTAAACTTTTCCTGACTGAATCTCTCATATCAGTAGGATCTTGTTTGCTTCCCTGCTTTCATTGCTGGAGACAAGTTAAAGAACAGATTCTTTCCCAGGTCCCCAGTTGCTGAAATGTGGCAAGTGGAGTCTTTGAGCTACATCCATACCACACTCAAGATTATCTGGGCAAATGGTGTTGTCTGTAGTGCAAAGAATGTAAATGTTCATTTGTTTTCGATTCAGTTTTGAGCAAAATTAATCCTGAGTCAAACAAAATTATAGTGCAAACCCTAAACCAGCAAATCTTCTTCCAGGCTTTCATACTTACTCCTTAGAAATAGCCGCTCAGCTGTCTGCATTACTACATAGTTACACAAGTCCGATTAATCTTGTTTTGCTAACTAAATCCTTGTTGGTTGCTTTCAATTTTTTAGAGTTAGGTTTCCAAGAGAAGCAATCTAAAGTTAGGTTTCTAAACCTGTATTCAGGCATATAAGTAAAAGATGTGAAATAAAACCTCTATCCTATTGAAGCTAATAGTGAGCTCCTGGTTTTCTGGGGGTGTTTATTAAGTCCCTAGGAGTGTCTAGGCTCTTACACTCACAGCACAAGACAAAAATACACACTCATTTCTTGACTAAGTGTAGGACTTCCTAAAACAGTCAGTGGTATTAGGAGTGATTTGAATGTTGGTTTCCAAATTGTTGAAGATGGGGCTTTTATGATTGGACATGCAGGACTTCTGAAAACCCACTTCTGGCTTAGAGAGTTTTACCTAACATCTTGCTGGAGTAAGTGAATATCTGCAAAGGGTGCTAAGTGTTTGCTAAATTGGAACCTTTTTTGTTTTTAGAAGCCAAAGGTTACCATTTTCCCTCTAGGAGGGAGTGACCTCTAGTAGCAGCTCAGAAACATCCCCTCACTGTATCCACAGTGATCCAGAGAAATTTGCTGGACTTGGTTATGGGGAAAAAAAGTGCCTTCTTAAGCGAGATCCTTGATTAAATTTGAATTTGTAACATGGGATAAAAAATGTCTCTCTTCATAAGGGGTGTACTTTATGAATCAGATTTCTGTGATGGTGGTTGATGGAGGCTTTATACAGAGCGTATGCTTGGAATTTAGCTTGGGCACAGACACAGCTGCAAAATTTCTTCCCAGCAGCAGAAATTTCCTCATGTCTTTCTTTCCTGAAATCATTGCAGGAACATGTACGTGCCTTCATACCTTAACAGCAAATGCTTGCATAGAGAGGAGGTGACAAATACAATTCCTTCCCCCAGGTTGCTCTTAAGAATATTAATTGCCTGTAAAGCTAGAGGTAAATAATGGAGAGGGTGAAAAGAGAAGGGAGAGCCCAGGAGGGATTCTGAGATCCAAACACCTGCACAGTATGGGGTTGAGCTGAAGGCACTCTCAGATCAAAAGTAATCACACTGCCATGAAACCCACAGGTAAACAGCGGTGTCCTAATAACAAATGTTGTCACTGTACAACAAAAACAAAGGGGTTTTCTATGCATATGCCTGGCTAGGACACTCACTTCCCTGCAACCTCTCATTTTCTCAGTTAATCTGAGTGCCAGCAGGCCAGAACCTGATTTGGGGCTCACCTAGGGACTGGGGGGTGCAGGGACTCCGGCATTGGTGGGGGTTGCAGGCATAGAAGCCTGTTCTACAGTTAGCACTACATGTCTCTTGAGATGTACCTTACGATAATCAGTTGATCTAGTAACACAATCAAAGAGTCAGGATTTAAAAAATACTTCGCTTTCTGAATTACAAATTACAGTGAATTTTCCTTTAGAGCAGGTGTTCTTACGGTGTGAGAGGATATAGATGGAGCAGCAACACGAAATCTTTCAGTGCATGCAGACCAGCACAATTTCCCATGCATATGGATGAAAAGAGAGGAACTATTTGTATTTTCCCCGAAATGCTCTACCGATGTCTGATATATTACCGCAGGTCTTCCAGCAGAATAACAGAGAAAACAATAGTTTTCCTCTGTGGTCTCATCGACTCTCTTTAAGAGTTCTGGCTTGGTATTAACAAGTAAACAATGTTTGCTTCTGCTAGATTGCCTTATGCTACAGAGACAAAATAAAATTACCAGGAAGAGAAGGTTTTATAAATGAGTTACTAGGGTTTTTTTACTTTCTGAAAACAACCCAAACCAAATGCTGCCAACAGAAAGGAACAAGGGAAGAAGTCAGTGAAGGAGGAGGTGATTGGATATATATTTACTGCATTTGTAGGAGTACATTATTGCTGATTCAATGAAATAAGAAAATTGTTTAGGCTTGCCTGAATGAGCATTACTTTATCTAATCAACCCTTTCTAAATTGGTCTTAATGTACTTCTATAAATACATTATTTCCAAACCCCAGGTTGTGTGGGCAGCATCAACTCTGCTCTGGCACTGAAATATGCCCACCCTTTTATTCCATGTAGGAAGGCATTATACCCTTCCCCCCACATACCCCAGAAAGAGGGGTTAGGAAATTGGTTGGAAGGATAATGGACCACATGTGGCAGAGTGGGATGGGTTATTTAGCGGTGCGGTGCCAGGTTCTCTGTAGACAGGCTGCTGAGTGCAAGCCAGGGCTGCCGTATGTGTAGGGCTGATTTGGGTGACCTTCTGGTAGCCTTCTCATGTCCTTCAGGCCAAGAAGACTTGGCATTCTTGCGCCCATGAGGTCTCTGGAATGAGTTGCTTTTCCAGGGGCATGGAAGCCAAAATGCCTTAGCATTTAAGTACTGAGAAAACTCTGTGGCTTGGGACTCAATTGTTGCCAGGCTCAATTTGTTTTTTTTTTAGAAGATAACCTCCAAAATGTGATACAGAAGGCTTATTTCATGAGGAAAAAGAAGGATGCACTGCTAGAACTTAGCCTAATCTCAGGCAAAGGAGCTACATCCGTATTGATTTGGGTGTGGGAAAGGGAAGAGCTGCCGTCAAACTCTAAAAGGAGTGGTGTGGATTTTGCCCCAAGGAACTGGAATCAGGGACTAAGCTCTCATCCTTGTGCTGGTGGGCAGGGAATTTTCTGGCTAAGGAAATAAAGGAAGGTTTGAGCACAGGCTGATATTTTTTGCCTTGCTAGCAGAGCATGCTCCTACCAGAAATTAAGCTGGGACTGTTCCCTTAAGCACATTAAATGGTTGTAATTGTGTTGTTATTAAGCTGAAGTGATATATCTAAAGGTTTTCATGCGTGGATCATGAAAAAGCTAAATAGAGTTACAGGGCTGGGAAGTAATAAACCATGGATTCATGGAAAAAAAGCCCCCAACAACCCTTGTCAGTTTTGCCTTTGATAAGCAGTTAATTTATCTCAGAACTGGCAGAATTCCCTGTAGTTTGTGTAGGGAATTTCTAAGTAATGCTATGAAAATCAGAGTAATATTTGGTTATCTGAGACAACTGACAAGTGTTGGAGCATGACAGCTAATTCATGTAAGCAAATTCCAAAGACAGGTTGAATCTGAATGTATTATAGTGTGAAGACTGCTATAGATGTGTATTATGGCAGAACAAAAAGCAAGATTGCTTTAGTTAATGTTAGTAGAGGCTCTGTCTACATCAGCAGGTGGGATGACATATTGGGGAGGGATTTACAGGGTGAAGCAGCATGCTGTGAATCTTGCAAGGGCCCTGTTTTGTGCTGACTGTGGCTTGGCCCCTTGCAAAACCCTAGAACATGCACTGTGAGCAACATTGCCCTCCCAGTAGACATCTTCAGGTTGAGATTTATCCCCCACAAATCCATTTTGCACAGACAGTATTGTGTGCTGAGGGATGGTAAGTTGGGATAATTGAGAGGTTCACTTCAAAAATACTTTTCTGAACCAGATGTTCAATGTAAGCCCATTTACATATACTAACATGGCCTGAAAGGAAATTTTAGTGAGATGGGGGTCAGTCACTTCTGCCATGTCTCAAGTGAAAGGATGAGAGGAAACAGCCTTAAGATGCACCAGGGAAGGTTCAGATTAGATATTAGAAGAAAAAATTTCACTGAAAGAGTGGTTAGGCATTAGAATAAGCTACCCAGGGAGATTTTGGAGTCACTGTCTCTGAAAGTGTTCAAGATGCGTCTGGATGTGGCACTTGGGGATATGATTTTGGGGGTGATTATGGTGGTTCTGGATTGGTGATTGGACTAGATGATCTTGCAGTCCTCTTCCAACCTTGTGGTTCTGTGATACATTGCATTTTGCAGCATTTACTTTGTTCTCACTTGCGTTATTTAAGCAACTCTCCATTTTGGCACCAGAACTTGGTAAGATAGTAGCTTTGCTAATCATGCACCTGTAAACAAGGACGTCTTTCCTCCATCAAGCTATGACACTTGACTGTGCGCATATGAAATGCACATCACTGTTATGGGACTGTTTAGATGATCCTGTTGTGAATGTATGGCTCAGCTAGTGAACAGGTCTGTCCAAAGGAGAAACCCTTAGCAAACAAAAATACAAGCTCTTCAAAGACAGGCAATGAAAACAGCCCAAAATGTGTCTGTCATCTAAAGAGGGTTTAAAACACATTTATTGTCCCTTCTGTGATGATAACCAGGATTTTGGTGCATAACTAGCACTGAAGCAGGATGCTTCCCACCTCATTATGCTACCTTAATGGGTTGTGTCCTAGGTTATGTCCGTTTGATGCTCAGTGGTTGGAGAACAGTCCCAGGTAAGACTGTAAGGTGGCAAGGTATCATGGCACCCAATATGGCTCACGCTGCTTAGGGGCCTGAGCCATGCGAAGCCCAAAGTTAATACAAAATTAAATCTGTGACTTGGAAACTACAGCTGAGGAGCTCATGACTATTCATTTTAGGTGTTCAAATGTCTGTGGGATTGGGTATTAGAAGGAGGGATGGTGCGAGGGTTGCAAGGTAAGGTCCCTCAGGGACAGATGGGTAGGGAAGTGGTAGCTATTACACTGTGGGGCATTGCAGAAGAGCAGGCTTAAGAAATCTGACAACAAACAGACCATATTTGATCCCTGCACAGCGATACGAAAAGTTTAATGCGTAGCCTTCTGCAAAAGCAAAAACGTCATCGCTTGTAACCTTTTAAGCAGCAATCTCATTGAAGGGAAATAACAGATAGCAATCTGGATTTTTATTTATTTGACATACATTAGAAAAGATGAGAGCTAGTTTCTACATTTGTTCATCTTAGGAATGGCATACAGCTCTCTGAGTAAGCCACACATAAGTGTCTGTTTTGGTTTTTTTAAGAGTTATCGGGTAAATCCAGAGACAAGCAGATAACACACTCAGCTTGAAAATGATAAGCACAGAGATATGAAAGCTATTCCTTTCCCTGCTGTTGAAATGTAAAGATTAGTGGAAATGTCATGGCTTAGAATTCATGAAGTAATGTTTCCCTAATCAACTATCAGAATAAATTGCCAGAATGCAGTATATTTATTTCTTTCACATGAAGACTCTAGCTAAAGGCATGCTGAAACAGGTGCTGTAAGTATATGTAGAAACCCTTATATATAATGCTCTGCATTACAGGGCTTATCTCCTAATTGTGTTATGACTGTGGTTAGCTACTATAAAATAGCTTGGCATACAGCTTCATAAATACTTGCCATAACATGCTCTGCAGGAGGGGCCTGCCCAAACACAGTGCTGCTTGCTGCCCATTTACCTTCAACGGGGCGTATGGCCCATGTATATCTGGCGGTGCTGCATCCTTTGACTCTTTGGGAAGTAGGAGGTAAAGATTTCCTTTTACTTCATGAGAGGTCTTGGCAGCCTGCAAGGGATTTGATGCTTCCAGATACAAGTGGTAATGTCTGGGTGGTCATATCCATATTGCTTCTGTCATTCTTGAGAGATGCAGCAAACGCCGGATTTAGGAAGAATGGGGGATAGAATTTGAATAAGCATGTCCTATACATATAATTATAAAAATATATATACACACATACACGTGCCCCACTGCTCCTCAGCTGAAGGTATCTGCCTCATCACATCTGGACGCTAATTAGAATGAGTGAATTCTCAAAAATCTAACAAATTATCTAGACTAACAAGCTTGCTTCACTGAAGCAAGTGAGGGAGAGGTCACTCCAAGTGCTCTGCTGGCAGATCTGGAGGGACAATAGCTTCTGACTAGGAGTGCGATTGGGGCAAATAAGCTCTTACCCCATTAAAGGAAAGAAAATGGGTGCCCTCAGCTCCTCCTGGGATAGTATGATATTTGTGCTTCCCTGTTCTGCAAAGGGAGCAGGCTGTAAAGTAGCTCTACTTACTTCAGAACGTGCTGTGTGAGCAGAGAAAGGAGGATGCCCCCTGGTAAAGAGAGGTCACAAGGTAAGTAGGGGATGAGGGACATAAAGCAGAAAAAGCACAAAACCTGATGGGACAACATGGGATAACTCCCTGCTTACTGACCTTGTAATGCAAACCCCATGGGCCCAGTAAGCGTGCCAAAAATTATTGCTTGCTATTTTGAGGTTATATTACCTTTTTTTTATCCAGGATGGCCAAAATTCATGCTCTCTGGTCTGAGCTGAGATTTATAGCGGTGCAGGATATTAGTGCTTTTCCGATTACAGCGCTGTGCTGGAAGGAGACTTCCATGCATCCCTCTTGCTGCTAGAAGGCTGACATGTAGGCTGTGCTTATGCCTGCATATGTGTTATCAAGGGTTATTAATTTCTTTTGGATGGAAAACTAAAATTAGTGTCCCTTTGCTTTTTCCTAACTGAAAATGGCTTTTTAAATATGTAAGAATCAGAAATCATTTTTTTTGATACTCGAGTCCTTTCCTGAGTCTATCATTCCCATGATCATTTGTCATCAGGCACAGTGGGTAGGAGGTTAATTGTAATTGCATGGTCATCTGGACCATTGTGTGATTTGAAGCAGAGTTTCTCTGCTGTGTCAGGTCCAACAGTATATTATTTGAAAGCGTTACTGCCAGGTTGCTCTTTAAATCTGCCAGGGGGGTTAAGGAAGAAGTGATTTAAGCCTTCGATTTAGTGCTCTCCTCTTGCTGTCCGCTTCAGGCCACTTTACTAGCGATGGCAGAATGTGACCAGAATTAAAATACAGAATTTTTAAATAAAATAAAATCAAAAGTAGCAACTGAGAAGGTAGAACTCTTCATCTTGGTAAACTTAATACCATATATCTTTGTTGACAACTCTATATGTAAATCACTAATTATTCTAAACTATTCAGTTCCCCTCCAGGAGATCTAGATTTCAACATTAAAGGCTGGCTATAAGGAATGAAAGCCTTGCACCAATTCCCCACAGGTTTTATTAAGCTGCAGAGAAAACCCAAGGTTTTTTTGCATCGTAAATAACAGTGATAGGTCAGCAATTTACCTACATCAGCGGAGATTACTGGGTTTGGAGCCATAATTGTAAGCACTTTACAGCTTCAGTAATACATACTTTCTACCTTGGTGGAGCAGCAAGGTAAGGAGCCCACAACTGGCTCTGTTCAGCTGAGGTCTTCTTTCATCGCTTTATGCCAGAGGTGATATACATGAATGCTGTGAAGGTGCACAACTGATCAGGGATGTCTGTCGAGGGTTCTTTTTGACACAGACTTTTTCCCAGCCTTTCCTTTTTTGGGGATAGCAGGTCATTTGCAGACCTCCTGGTGGCTGGGACCAGGTTTGATGTCTTCGGTGGTGTCTGGTTCAGATCTCAGGGTCGTGGTTTGGTACCACTCCCAGACTGAGCTGTATGTTGCTTGGTGTGTGTACATGGTGGGATGGTGCATACCCTCTCATAGCCATGGGATGGCCAGCTCTCTTGTCCATTGATGCATTTGAACAGCGCCTGCCTGTGTGAGCTGGGGGTGGCTGTGTGCAGGATGAGGGCTGTGATCTCTGATACGTTTCAGCCTGTGAACACTGTGTGTTTGGCTGCATGGCCTTTGAAAAGAGAGGGCAAGGGGAAGATGCCTCTCTGCAGCCTGGTGTAAATGTGGCATGAGCAGATGTCATGCATCCCGGAGGAAGAAAAGGCAAGCCCTTGCCTGGTCATGCAGACTGTAGGCAGCACTGGTGTGGCTGATGCTGTGCAGGGGCCTGTAATGACATTGGCATGTGCTGAAAACTAAGGTCTGGTTTAAACCCCACTAATTAACACTTTTGTTCCGAATTTTAAATTGAGTTATGTATTCAGTTTTGCTTTTAAACTATTCTTGCAGAGATGCAGGAATTGCCCAGACTGTCAGAATCCTGTCCTTATCTTTTTACAGCAGCCAGTTACCATAAATCTCTAAACTCTGGTTACAGTCTTGTTTAAATGCTATATTCATTTTCTGTTGTTTCATCTTCGTATCTATTTCTTACTGTATTTCATTATAAATAATTTACTTGCTTCTGGCCCAAATTTCTTAGCAGGGAGACACAAGCTGAAGGCTTTTAAATTCAGTGCTCCATAAGCAGAGAGTGCTCTTACATTATCCCTGGAAGAGACAACTTCATCACCTTCTGCTTCTTTCCCCAGGCTGGAAAAAGGCAGCCTTGGAAAGCAAAACTCCCTATTTAGATTTCTTCTTAAATCTAATTCCTTGGGAGCAAACGAAAGCTTCTTTTTTCTCTCTCTCTCTTTCTAAAAAAGAATTAAGACCAGCCAAAAATCTTCCTATGGATGAGTGTACAATGATCCTGATGCCTTTTCCAGCTCTGGCCTTTTGTCTTTTTTCTCCTCTACCTTCTATTTATGTTATTCTTGCCCACCTTTCTTGACGGAGGTGTTGATCAAAGGATGAAAACTGCCTCAGATCATCTATATCAAGATACAGAGTTTTTTTCAAGTTGCTTGGTATGTGAAAAGCATCCATTTTTTCACTGCAGTACAGCTTTACCAGATACCTGGTCTCTCCAGCTCTCTCTCTTTTTTTCCTTTGCCCTCCCATCCTGCTAAATGGACATCTTGTCAAATCCTGTTTGCACAGACTGACAGCTATAGAGGTCTTGGAGAAAAAGCCAGATCCCTGCTCATACACCCTAACAAACAGAATCAAAATGTCAAGGCACAAGTGAAATATATCACTGTGCTTCCCTGTCAGATTTTGGTGATATCACCTGGCTAAATTGACAGAGGAACACCTGCATCAAGTTAACCTGGTTTTATTAGCAGTTGTTTCCCATATTTATATTTGGTTATGAGTATAAGGACTGCTGGGGAGAAAGCTTTCACTTATTTCCTGACAAGATGAAATATCCCCTGTTAGTCACACCAAAAGACAGTCAGGGCAGTGAAGTGACTTGCAAATAACACAGAAATTAATAAAGAAAGAAAAAATAATTTCACAGCCTGTTGTTAAATTAGCAATTCTTTAGAGTGTCTGGAGTTTCTGGCAGAATTAATACATACTCTGAAGCTTGGGCAGCCTCAGTGCATATAATTTACCCAACAGCAGTAAGAGCCAAATCAGAGACAAGGAGTGGTCCTCGATTGCAAGGGAAATACTGTAGTTATCTGTCTAGTAATCATTCAGCAGCCTTGTTCACAAATAATCAAGAAACATTTGGATTTGGATTACATTTCTCATTCTTTCAAGACAAAAACAGTAGCTGGAACGTGATGTGTTAAGTAACACGGGGGATAAAAAAGGCAGGGAGCAACATACATTTGAGCAGGGAGAAAAAAATATACAATAAAAGTGCAATAAATTTCCCTTGTATTGAAGGGGAGAATTTTTATAGCAGCTTTCTGCAAACTGAATGCATCTACATAAATAATGTAGCGACACATTTAATTGCAACTGTTTATTTTTAAATTTGACTGGATGATGAGAGAATTTCTGTGCAGAATAATGAACCTTATATTTTTGCCACTTGCACAACTTTAAAAAAGATAAATTGTGAATGGTATTTGGGCTAAGTGTCAGAGCCTCAGAAGTTTCTAACTGCTTTCTAGTGCATCTGAAAAGAAACCAACATCCAGAAGCGCATCCATATGGAATGCTGGATATTGGGAAGGCCAGGAGATGACAGGGAGGAAAATATTAGCAGTCCCCACCTGAGTCAGAAAACTCCCATTTGGTCTTTCAGTGCAAAGCATACCGCTTCAAATAAAAGAATTAATACCGGGCTTTTTGTGTTTGTCTTCTGCTCTTTTTTCTGTTGGTGTTTGCATTTCCAGGCTTTCTTCTCAAAAAGGCTAGTAACCCCTTTTCCCTCTCTCTACTTTTTTTGTTCCTCATGACGAGACTGACTCTTCGTATTCTCCTGCAGTCTCTGCATTTCAGGGCTGCTGAGAGGACAAGCAGCATCTTCCTGTACCGCCCTCACCTGCTGGGTGTCACAGGATAGATGCCACAAGACTTGACAAGGCTTTGAAAACAAAGTGTGGAAGAGGAGCTCTGGAGTGGCAAGCTGTTAGGGGCAGTAACATATGAGATGTAAGATGAACAGGTTACAATCTTTTCCTGGAAGGCATAGGTATGCCAAACCCAGAGCGCAGTGCCCTTGTGCCCACACCAGGTGCTCTCCTTTCTCCCCTCATGTTGTCTTCCAGTCGTCCCTTGAACAAATACAACATGAAAGGTTTCTGTAAAGCAGAAGGTTTGCATTGTTTTTTCCTCAAACTTCCTTAGGAAGACTGTTTCAAGTTGATGCAGTCAAAGGGTACAGAGATGGAGCAAAAATTACAAATAAAGGTAGTGCTGGGTTTCCAGGGCAAACAGGCTCGTATAGGCAATGTTTATTTCTTGGATATAACTGGAGATAAGCTACATGTGAACAACAGTATTCCCTTATAATAGTTTGAGAATTAAATTTCCATAAATCAAGCTTTGGCAGCTCAAAACCTTAAATAAAAAGCCTGTGAGAATGGACAGTGTCACTGCTGCAAAGCGTGCTTCAGTCTTGTGCTTTATGGTATGGGGAAGTGGATTTGGCAGGAAGGACGTTGTGGTGAGGCTTCATGTAGCAAGAGGGAAGGAAGTGTTTACTGTGCTTTTCTTTTAGCTTCATATCTGAATTCCTGGAACAGTTGCATGACTGTGAACCAGTCATTTCTGGGGCAAGAACAAAGTCCATGAGAAGAGGCAGTGGACAGGGATACTAGCAGGACGTCTCCCTCCCAGTGCATGCTTTTGTCTCAGAAAACTACTGCTCTAGTCTGATAAAGAAACTATCTTCTTGGGATATAACTACATGGTTTTTTTCTCTGGGCTTCTGGTGTTTTTCTGACTGGACTGGAGACAGGGCAGCTCTAGTTAGTTCATGACAAGGATGACTCATCTCCAGCATCCAAAAACCACAAGGTCCACTACCCTAATAGTATTGAGATTGGCTTCAAAATCAGGAGGTTTAAAGTGTCAAGTTCATTGATTTATCTTGTGTTTGAGCATTTTTTTTATATGCAGCAAGTTTTTCTCCAGAAGTAGGAGAGATCATACTGAAATAAATTCTCCAAACGGTTGGAATGTGGAAGCTCCTGCCATTGTCTGGCTGACATGGGAAGAGCCAGCAATGCCTCAGGTTGGCCTTTGTTGAGCTCGTTCCTAAAGAGGAACATGTTTGGTGGAATTACTTGGCAAGGCAGACGAGCTGTGAAGTGTTTCAGTGTTCATCTGAGCCAAAGGAGTAGTTTAATCAACTTAACGAATAATCTCAATATTTTTATGTCTGGTTAATTAAACCGAAATAGTGTTCTGTCTGCATGTAATGGGATAACCACTTGATGTTTCTGCACTTGGCTGTATGTGTGGAGCTTGCTCAGCTTTCTTCATTAAATTTGTCAGGGTATTAATATTTGCCATATCCTCCTTGCACACAAGTCCTTGATTTGTTGCCTCCTAACCAAAGCAAAAGCATCCCGTGATATGTATAACAGGGCAGAATTTAGCTCAGTGAGACCTCCATCTGTAGCTCCAACCAGTGTGCTCCAATGCAAAAACCCACGAGCTTCTATGGAAGGAGGCATGACTGAAGGGAGACAGATGTTCCCCAAGAGACTTGTCCATGTTTCTTCTGTGCACCTCTAAGCTGCCTGCCTGCAGCAAAATCGGCTAGTATCACCTGTACCTGAAATTTGCAAAAAAACCCCAAAACCACTTCTGCAGAATCATAGTTCTGTGCATAAATCCATTTAGCACACTTAGTCCAGGCAACTCTGGATAAATCCTTCCTATTTTTTTTTTTGGTCAGGACTGTAAAAGATCCATCTTTGTCACCCTCTGATGGAATTTGAATAGATGTGTCTAGAGTGACATATGTTCAGCCATAAATTACAAAGGAACAATTTTAAAATAAATTGTCTGCAGCCAGTCCTGCCGAATTTACCTCCTGAGACAGATGATCATAAAGTAGAAGCAAACAAGCCCTTAAACACTTGATGCCGGGTTTGAAAGGATCATTTTGAGAAGGTGTTAAACATCACTCTAGATTGGTAGGATGCAGCCTATTTTGGACCAAATAGTCAGGAGAGGAAAGGCTGATTTTATACCACATAGAAGTATTGTTCTTGCAAATGAAGTTGCTCAAGGTAGAGCCAATCAGAAGGAAATATTTTAAGCATTTTTACTTCTCTTTACTGCCTGCATATGTGCAGTTTATTAATTCAGGCTAAAACCTTAAAATGTTGGTAGAGTAAACACACATGGCATAAATCATCAAAATAAATCCTCCCAAATGTCATATTTCTTAACCACAATGGCTTACAATTGTCCAAACCACAGCATAATTAGAGAATCTTTCTTTTTTTGCTGGCTGGGCTCCAGATCCCTATGGCAGACTGAACCAGAAGACTAAAATCCTTTTATTGTAATATTTTGCTAGCAAACGTGTAGCTTTGAAGAACCCTATTTTCCAGGAGCTTTTACCGACTGATCTTTGCATTATTGTCCATAATAGGTGCACACAGACAGACATAGGGGAGTTTTGGCTGCATCATTTTCAAGTTTGATCCTGCCCCCCTGTTGCCATTAGGGATGATGCTTGTTATTGCTATTCAGTCAATGCCACTATTGAACTCGAGGGAGTTCTGTGCCTTGTCCATCAATCCTTCCCTCGCCTAGCGCAACAATGCAGCTTGAATGTTTAAGTTGCCATTTGTGTAACAAAGGATAACCTGGGTCCATGTCTTTGTGTGCAGAAACCCCCAAAATAGACTCTTGCACCTCTTGGATTATGTGCAGAGCCAGGCATCTCAAGTTATGTGTACAAGCATGCGGAAATAAATGTGTCTCTGCTGCCTTCTGTGTCTTTAATTATATTTTTCCTTTAGATGCAGCATTGTAAATCATCGCTTCCTCTGTTTAAAGGAGTAAAATGATTTCAGTTTGTCTTCATTAAAAAAACAAAGACAGTAATTTAAACATCATTTAAGTGCATTTGTCCCATTCCTCAGACAACAAAGTAAAAATACATAGATAGATTTTTATAGACATAGAGATTTATGAAGATATATATTTTATAGCTATGATAGGCAGAGAAGCGGTAGCAACAGGATGTGGACTGCCTTTTTTTATTGTAAGCCACATAGTTGGGGCTCAGTGAGATCAACCTGGATTTGTCCCTTTTAGCCAGAGAGCGAGGAAGATGGCAGGCGCCACCTGGCCTGAGAGCTGAAGGAGCCCTTGTACACGCTTGCAGGAGCATGCAGCTGCTGGTGACAGAAATTTTGTGTTTGCTAGGAAACGACACTTCATCTCAAGTTGTGCTTTCTCTAGAAATGTACCAGTTTCTCCTGGTGTTTTTTTGGACAAGAAAGTTTGGCAAGAAAACCCCCACAAAACCAAAGCACAGCCAGCTGTGCAGTTGACACAGTTGGTGGGAGCGCGCTTGCGCAGTGCTGAGTGCTTTTGAAAAATCTTCTGTTTCCCTTAAGAGCATTTATTTTCCATAGCTTGCTTTCCTTCTGCAAAATCAAACCCAAATGATAGTGTGGGTTTGCATATATGCCAGAATAAATCTCCTTCACTGCTCCTCCATCACACTGCTGAGAGTTTAGGCTTGACTCAGGCTTTGCCTCATTGATTGCTTAAAAATCTTCTTTAGAGCAAAGTTGGAATGTGCAGAAATATAACCCATTAGATCCTAATGTAAGCATGAGTGTTTTCAAATGTATTGTGTTTTAGGTATTTTTATGGCTTGTAAATGTAGCTGATTTGGGAATTTGATGAATTTTTCAGAGTGTTGACATATGATGAAGTTTTATACCATTTGGAAGAAACACATTAATGTTATTAGTGGCAGTTAATTCTTAGTTTTCTAGCAACTGTGGTTATGTCGTAAATTGTTGTGTGACAATTTAGTTAGTCACATGGTAGAAAAAAGTGGTATTTCAGAGGGAAGAACTGAAAGTACTAATTTATTTATATATTTATATACTTTTCAAGGTTGTTTTTGTATTCAGAGTTAGAGCTGATTTCAATGTGGAGTGGAAATAATTCAGCCTAAGTTAGTGTGCGGTTGGACAGAACAGTATCTAAAGACACAATGTTTTCTTAGGGGAAAAAAAAAAAAAGCTTAAAAGAATATTTCCTACTTGAGATGCATGAATTGGCTTACATCCAAGATAAGAGCTGAGTCTCTTTCTTCAAAGTGCAAAGACCTCAGATGCCCCAGCAAGCTCCAGGACACCATTTAAAAAGACCCTAAGCAGACCTTGGGCTACAGCACTGGGTGTTGGACTTCCCTAAAGGTGCTGCCAAATCTACTGGATTGAAGCAAACTGGCAGCTTCAAATTGCTGTGTTTTATTAGTGGGTATTTATTTAATTCCCTTCAAATACCCAAGGTGTAATACAGGAAGCAACTGTTGCAGATAGAGAGACAAAGCCTAAAGGAGATATAATCAGGGCATTTTACACATTTTACTGTAGCTTTATAGCTGTGGCAGCAATTTCAGTGTCAGCCTGCAGTTCAAGAGAGCTATTAGAGAGGGCAGGATTAGCTCTTGGGAGTCTGCTTAAAAATTCTGCAGGAGGATGCTCTTTGGTAGGTTCTTGAAATACTTTTTAGAAGAGCCTGGTGATCATCTGTTTATACTGGTTGGAAGACATTAAGACAGTCTATTGTGTTTTTTGTTTTGTTTTTTCTTGTAAGTAAAAGAGCATGTCAGAAGCACAACCTGAGGCTTGGAGCCTCTCAGCATTTTAATTGATTCCACATTATAAAGACTGTACCTTGCTAAGCCCTTTTATAGGTTTTGGACACATCTAAGAGGCAGCAGCCCCCTCTTCTCAGTGCAAATGCTTCAAGGCATGGCAGCTCCAGAGATGAGAACAAGGTTTGGTTTATTTGTAGCTTGTTTTTGCTCAGATCCTTCAGTTCTCGAGGCATATTCCCTTCACCGGAGCAATGTGCTACTGAAAGCAGATTTGATGAGCTACAGAGCTAAAAGCACACATCCTTCCCCCCACACACACACGTACCTACCTCTCCACATCCTGCTTGTTTTTCAGCTTAGAGCTGGCTCAGTGTGGACTATGAGTCTGTCCATGAGGGAGTTTTACACTGTGGTTACTTCTGAAAGCTATGGTAATTTGAGCTGTGTATCCCTGTCCAAAGAACTTTGCAGTTTGAAAAGGTAAATGGCACTAAAGGATATGAAGGAGAAGCAAAGGGAGTTTGCATGCTGGGGAGGAAACCTCAGGTTGTGCCGGATAACCTGTGCTCCATCTAGACTGGGCATCCTTATCTTCATTAATTTTTCTTAGATTTAGTCCTTTAGCTTTATTTATGGATTAGTGGCACTTCCTTATGAGTTATACTTGTGGTTTCTGATTACTGTGGAAACTGATTTGGTGCTCTGCAAGGGAGACAGTGTAATTCCTGTTTGAGCTTTATTTTCTGGGACATATGAAAGGTCACTTTCCTAAGCACTTAAGTACTGTGAGCTTATCCTCCCAGCGTTGCAAGAGTGCAAAGGGAGTAATAAGTTGGACCGTTTTCATATCTCCTTGGGTTTCAAGGCTTAGAGGGTCATGTTTCCTACCTTTTCTCTCTCCAGGGACAAAACTGGAATTCCCACTAATACTAATTATGGGATGAAGAGACAGATAGAATATTCTCTAAGCAGCTGGCTGACGTTTCACATTTGCCCTTGTTCTTGTGGGAGACTTAAACTTGCCAGATGCCTGCTGGAAACTCAACAAAGTGGAGAGGAGGCAGTCTAGGAGGTTCCTGGAGTGTGTGGAAGATTAACTTCCTGACACAGCTGGTAAGCGAGCCTATCAGGGGCTGTACCCTGCTAGACCTGCTGTTTACAAATGGAGAAGGGTGGTGGGAGATGCAGAGGCCAACTTGGGCATTGTGACCACAAAATTATATAGTTTTTGATTCTTGGTGAAGGAAGGAAGGGGGTCAACAAAACCTCTGCTTTGGTCTTCCAGAGGGTGGACTTTGGCCTGTTCAGGCCACTGGTTCATAAGGGGTCCAAGAAGGCTGGACATACTTTAAGAAGGAAATCTGAAAGGTGCAGGAGCAGGCTGTCCCTACGTGCCAAAAGCTGGAGAGGAAGAAGACCGGCCAGGTTGAAGAGGGAACTCTCACTAGAACTCAGGGTAAAAAGAGAGTTTATGACCTTTGGAATAAGGGGCAAGCTACTCAGGAAGAGTACAAGATGTCGATAGGTCATGTAGGCGAAAGGTCAACTAGAACTCCATCTGGCCACTGCTATGAAAAATAATAAAAAGTGATTTTATAAATATATTAAAAACAAAAGGAGAGCCAAGGAAAATCTCCATCTTTTATTGGACAGGGGGAACATTGTCACCAAGGACAAGGAAGAAGGCTGAGGTACTTAATGCCTTCTTTGCCTCAGTCTTCAACAGAAAGACTAGTTATCCTAAAGGCAACTGGCCCCTGAGCTGGTAGACAAGGATGAGGAGCAGAATAGACCCACCCCTGCAATCCAGGAGGAGGTAGGTAGTGACCTGCTATACCACTTAGGCATTCACAAGTCTATGGGGCCTAATGGGATCCACTCGAGGGTGCTGAGGGAGCTGGGGGAACAGCTCGCGTGGCCACACTCCGTCATTTATCATCAGTCCTTGCAGCAGGGGTTTAGGAAAGGGAAGTCCTGCTTGACTGACCTTATCTCCTTCTATGGCAAGGTAACCCTCCTCGTGGATGACAGAAAGGCTGTGGATGTTGTCTGCCTGGACTTCAGTAAAGTCTTTGATACTGTCTCCCACAGCATTCTCCTGGCTGGATGGCTGAGTCCAGAGAGTGGTAGTGAACGGTGCTACGTCCAGCTGCCAGCCAGTTACTACTGGAGTTCCCCAGGGCTTAGTATTGAGGCCAGTCCTGTTTAATAACTTTATTGATTATTTGGACAAGGGGATCAAGTGCACCCTCAGTAAGTCACAGACAACACTAAGTTGTGTGGAAGGGTCAGAGGAATCTGGACAGGCTGGATCTGTGGGCCAAGGCCAATTTTGTGAGGCTATAGTGGGTTGACCCTGGCTGGATGCCAGGTACCCACCAAAGCTGCTGTATCACTCCCCTCTGCTGCTGGAGAGAGGAGAGAAAGTATAACAAAGGATTCATGAGTTGAGGGAGAGATCACTCACCAATTACTTGAAGTAGGGATATTATTTAAATTTATTACTGATAAAATCACAGTAGTATAATGAGAAGTAAAATAAATTTTAAAAACACCTTCACCCCACCCTTCCCTCCTTCCCAAGTTCTACTTTCTCGCCTCCCAGTGACACAGGGAGATGGGGAGTGGGGGTTACACTCAGTTCACTGCAAGCTGGGGGCAGAGTGGCTGGAAAGCTGCTCAGCAGAAAAGGGCCTGGTTGACAGCCAGCTGTGTGCCCAGGTGTCCAAGAAGGCCAATGGCATCCTGGCTTCTACAAGGAATACTGTGGCCAGCAGGATCAGGGCAGTGATTGTCCCCATGTACTCAGCACTGCTGAGGCCACACCTCGAGAACTGTGTCCAGTTTTGGGCCTCTCACTTCAAGAAAGACATTGAGGTGCTGGAGAATGTCCAGAGAAGAGCAGTGGAGCTGGTGAGGGGTCTGAAGGGTAAGTCCTACGAGGAGTGGCTGAGTGAGCTGGGGTTGTTCAGCCTGGAGAAACGGAGGCTCAGGAGAGGCTTTGTCACTCTCTACAACTACCTGAAAGGAGACTGTAGTCAGCTGGGGGTTGACCTCTTCTCCCAGGCAACTATTGACAGGATGGGAGGAAATGGCCTCAAGCTGCACTCAAGGGAGGTTCAGGTTGGACATCAGGAAGAATTTCTTCACTGAAAGGGTTGTCAAGCATTAAAACAGGCTGCACAGGGAAATGGTGGAATCATCATCTCCGGAAGTGTTCAAGAAACAACTGGATGTGGCATGTGGTGCTGTGGTTTAGTTGACATGGTGATGTTCAGTCAAAAGTTGGACTAGATGAATTTGGAGGTCTTTTCCAGCCTATGATTCTATGATTCTGTGATAATTGGGTGGTTTTACCAACAGGACCATATACATGCCTGTGGGTATGGAAAGCCTCAGAGATGGTTCTTGCTTCCAGTATGTGTTGCCTAGTGTCAGTGTGCAGTGAAGGCATGGGGCAGCTGGAGAGGTGAGGAGCCCTGCCCATTGGATGCAGTCTTCAGCCAAAGCTCAGGGGAGGGGTGGTTACAGGGATGCAACTGCAAATCATTTGATGTTAAGGCTTGCAGAAAATAATCTGCCAAGTAGTCCCAGCTGGTTGATGTTATTGGCTTGTTTTGCCTATTTATTGTTGTGTCTCCTCACTGGTACTCAGTCTCTACTACTGGTATGGTGCATTCAGCACATTGTTCAAAGACACTAGTTTTCATTGTAAGAGTGATTGTACCTCCATCCACCCCTGTTCCAAGAGTCAGTTTCTTTCAGCATGGCTCTTGTGGGCTGCTATCTGCAAGGTACAAAGATAGTTTCTAATCTGATTGCTGATGGTTCAAGGGATCAGTTCAAGCCATTGCTGTCCCAAGATGCTCTTGCTGCCATCCTTCATTGCAGCCATCTCTCTCTGGCCCATTTTCAAGTGTGCAAGCAAGAGATTGCGCAGATGTTAATGCTCTGTGCCCGCAACATTTTGTGATTGCTATTAAAAATAAAAACAGTGAAATTAATTTACTAATAATGGATGTGCTACTAACAGAAACACATCCCACTTGTACCTAACACTAGCAGGCTGTTTATGGCATATTTGCTGTGTCTAAAATAATTATTTTTTTTCTAGCAACCAATTTAATTTAAAGACTATTTTCACACATCGGTGGCTGTTAATCAGCTAAGGAGTTACCAGTTTTAATACTAAGAAGAAAGAAGCAGATCTCATCAACAGCTTAAAACTTGATTTCATTTCTTTTCAGCTGGTTTGCTGCAGATTATGGGGAGTCTTAAGCTCATCTTATTTCTCTTGCTTTCTATCCCCTTTAAAAGAGAGATAGTACCATTATATGCACCATTATATGTACTGTGCTAGTTCTGTGTATCCTTTCAAGAGCTGTTGAATTGGAAATACCAAGATAAAAATATAAGAAGACTAAAATAAGATTTAATTAGGAATTAAACCCCAGACACCCATGTAATTTTAAATAAAGTCATGTATACTTCATGAAGAGATTATAAGGTTGACTGTCAGAAGATGAATGGTAAGATAAAGACCAAAACCCAAGGTACCTGCAAGGTAGGTTGTTTGTGGCCCTGTTCTGCTCTGAAGCTGATTTCCAAAATGTCTGAGACATTGCTACAGTGGCAGAAAATTGACATGGTACCAGCTTCAAGCACAAGACTGTGCTTGTGATCCACCTATTGTCATACCTGGTCTACAGTGTGAAGGCATAAGATGTCCCTGGGTCATCTTTCATTTAAACAGCATCCATTTCATCACAGCATCCCTGTCTATTAGGCAGTTGCTGCTTGAACCATCTTACAGGCTGTCCTCTCTGTGCCATATACAATGGAAATGTTAAAGAGAAAAATGTTATAATAGATATGACTTAAGCCTGAAACACCCATGCAGCTACAGCTGCTTCGGCTCCTGAGCATGGTAGTGCAAGTGTGGTTTCCATCAGGAGTTGTCCCCAAGCTGCTTGTCATGAGAGCCTGGAAGACTGTGCTGGGAGAACCCAGTAAATCTCCCTCTGTCCTCCCCAAAGCATCTGCTGCAGGTGTTTGGACTTGACACAACACTATTCAATGTGGCACTTCTTGCATTTATTTTTATTTTCTATACTCCCTCTTTGCATATCCCATCCTCTGTCCCTGAATTCTTCCTTTCTAAGAACTGACACAAGAGTATTTCACTTATATCTGGTAATACTCTGCTCTGCTGGGCATTTGTTTTGAGGACTCATGTTGAAATCTTCAGTCACATAATGCTCTTGACTGTTCCTCCTTATAGTTTTTTAATAGAGAAGGGACTTGCCTGACCCATGGGAGCCTGCAGACTATAAAAAAATTGGTCCAGTTCAGTTTTATTTCACATCCCTCATTAAAACATTGGTTATCAGCGTTGTGCATCTCTTGGCTCCATACTTATTCATGAAAACCAAACATTCTCTTTGAGCTGATCTGTGTATCATACCATCATTAACAAACTGTACCTCGTTGAAAATCTGTCAAGGAAAACTGACTTATTTTGCATTCGCTGCTTTGCACAAAATAGAAGCATGGTAAACTTCTGTGCTGTAACGATTTTCTGTCTGTCTTGGTGGGACATAATGAGATAAATTCAAGTTCTTCTTTGCGGGCTAATTACATTGAATACACACTAGATGTGGGCTGCCCTCGTTATATGTTGCACATTTCTGTGCTTTCATTTGCCTGTCTCTGTTATCTGTGTGTGCAAGTGAGTTTGATTTGGATTTGAAATACCATTGTAAGCTAGAGAGGAACCATTTGGTGGTCTACTCTCCCAGAAGACTCTCAAGAGACTGCATAGCAAGTCCTTGCTGTAGGTAGGGCAGCATTTGAAAGTGGCTGTGCAGTAAATAAAAGAACTTAACTAGGTGCTAGAAACTGAGAAATGTGCTGTAAAGCATGAGGGCAGCTCGTGGCAAGTCTGCTAAAAGGTATCAAGAATAAATTCAACCCTAGGTCTGGTCACTAGTCCTGGTGTATGGACACAAAGCAGAAGACTGCATCCTGCAGAGCCTAGGTGTGGAGCACTAGTTGGGTGATGAGCAATTTTTTAAAACCTGTAAATCCCTCCAGTCCAACTAGTTATTCTGTGCCTGTCTTGTGAGAAGAAAAGAGAGGTGGGAGATAGTGTGGGATGGTGCCCAGTTCGGGGAGGTCAGCTGGGTTCCTGGAGATGAGCATCCCCTGGAGTAGGGTAGAGAGGCTGCAGATGCATGATGGCAACCTGTCAGCCAGTAGTGGGCTTGGGACCTGCTTCAGAGTTGCACAGTGCTTGCTGTGAGAGTTTTGTAGTCTGGGTAAGACTGTGGAAGTGGGGCCTGGGGGAGGTCTGTTGGATGCTCTTGGATCATACCACTTTTTATGCATGAGTGATCTTAGTCATCAAAGACTTATTGGTTCGCTCTGGGAGTTAGGAATTGATGTGCAGGTGCCTCACCTTTGATGAAGAAGCAGCTGATGTAAGAGGGAAGATGTCGAGAGGGTTTCTCTGGTACTGAAGGAAGCAGAGCCAACTTTAGAAGCAGATGTCCTAGTTGCTTGATCAGAGGAAAGGGATCACTAGTAAAAATCTATACTTTATCTATGGTGAAGATAAATTCTGTCATCAATTGCTGAGTTTTAGCACATGCTGTGAGTGTCTGGGACATTCCTGATGGGATAATATTAGTGCTTTTGCTGTGAACTCATTTTCTTTGCGAGCTAATTACAACTGGGAAAGTTTGAATGCACATGGAAAGGCTCTGGGATTTCCAGGTAAGTTCTGTAAGTTTGATAGCAGATTTGTGCATCCTTGATATCATGCTAGGGCAGAAATACTTTAGAGCAACTCTGAAGGAAGAAAGGTAGCATCACTTGGGGCTGCTTTAACACATTTCTCTGTTTCTGCTTTTTGAGACAAAGAGAAAATCAAGGTTTCCTCAGTTTACTAACAGTGTATCTATAATTCTGCATATAATGGTATGACTACAGGGCTAGCTGTTTTTTTTCCTAAAACACTACTTGCAAACCTGTGGCTGTCACTGCTTCTGACTAAGTGTGCACACACGGATGAAGTACAGAGTCCTTTGCATAGATGAAAGAGCATGTGTTTCAGGAGGCTGGAAACAAGATATTACTGTACTCACTTCAAATTATTAAAAAAAAAATCCCAAGCTACCTTTAGCACTATATTTGTAAGAAGAAAAATAGCTCTCAGATCAACTCTTTATGCCTCGTCATGCATATATATTGGAGCTGGAAGGAATATCTTGTACAGTGAGCATGCCTGGTTCAGGCTATAGCCAGAATAGTCTGTCTTATGTGGAGCACTTCAAAATTCATTACAGGTTTGTGGGAGAAAAGACCCTAGGGAAGTAGCCTTATCACAATGTCTTAAATCTGTCAATCTTGAGATCCCCTCCACCACCATGTTGCTATTTGTTTGCTGAGACATTGATTTCTGGGTGTAGAACATCTTAAATGAAAACCACAAGATGTATTTTACCTGTTTTTCTAAGACTAAATGAAAAAAAAATCACAGTAATGTTTTCTAAAGCAGATCCCAGAAGATGTTACCTCTAATGCATTCAACAAGGAAAATAAATACCCAGCAATGGCAGATGCTAAGGGAAAAAAATAATCAACAAATTCTAATTCTCTTTTCATGCAGATATTTAAGTATGTGCTATCTGTTAGTGTTTTTAAAATATGCAAACCAAATAGCTTGCGAGTGTTTGTCTGTTTTATAGCTGAGGATATGGGGGTTTTTTAAGACGAAATGTGAAGACACTAATTTTATGATGGGAGAGCTTAGCCTGTGGTTCTTCTTTTCACAGTATGCAGACCTGGGTTCTTCAAAGCTTCACCCCACAGTCCATCCTGCAGCAAATGTCCCCCCCACAGCTACACGCTTGATGAAGCATCCACATCTTGCCTGTGTGAAGAACACTATTTTAGGAAGGAATCAGACCCACCTACAATGGCCTGTACAAGTAAGCATGTGCTTATAGGGTTGTTTTTAATCCTTTCCAGCTGTTCCTGTACTGTGATTAGACATTATGATACTAATTAATGTGCTTTTTCAGGCTCTGGACTGGAGTTTGAACTAGTCTTGACACACTTGTAATGTCAATGGCTTTGTCGATTGTAATCCCAGTTACACGAGAGGAGACTTTTCAAAGTTTTTTGCTTCAAAAGCTGGCATCAAACCCAGAAAGCATTTTTATAATGAACCATGCTCCATCTCTTGCCACTGGACCCTGGGCAGACTCAGCCAGCAGCACAGCATTCAGACATGAGTACCAGTGTGGAGCACTCATGCGGGAGGAATGATGGGCAGTGCTTGTCAGCAGTAGGCAGGGGTAGAATCTACATGGTCCTGCTTAGTATCATCTCAGCTCATTTTCGGTAAACAAGCAGGGAGAGAGATCTATCTTTCCAATCTGCCTGGAGATGCTCACTCTTCAGGGTAGTTTAAAACTCTGCGATGGAAACTGCTTCTCCAATCTGCAATGAAAATGTAGAACTTATGCTCTTTACATAGGGGGAGGGCAGTCTAACAAGCACATTGGAGTACTGGGAGTCCAAGTTGGGATCAGTGTAATCAGAATCATTAATTTTGCCCTTCCCCTGTTATCTGTGAGCTATCCTGTCAGCTGTACCTTGAAAGTCTCTTGTTCAGTTTATGTTTCAGATAGTTAGGGCCATAATTTACATGCCCCCAGCCAGTCCTGCTGGTGAGTGCAGCACAGACCTGAGCTGGGTCTGTCATGCTCCGAATGTAATTTTCATGATGCAGAAGGGATTAAAAGGGACTAAAGAGGACTGAACTACTGGTGCTATTACAGTAGCTAACTACTGCAGTTAGAGCTTCCAAGAAACTTAAACAATGGCAGAAAAAGTAGGTTTATGAGTCCATGCATGCTCAGAGCTGCCGGGCAATGGTGCAGAGGTGACTTCAGTGCTGTTTTTCTTGCATCCTGTCGGCATGGTAGAGGCTTTTTGTGCCTTTCCCAGTGAATACAGGTGTCCTTCCTAGCTTCCCAAGTTTGCATTTCAAAAGGAGGAAAAAAGAGTCCGTTCCTGTAGGAAAGATACTCTTGCAAAGGAAATTGCCCTCGGCAGCTCTCTGCTTGCCTGAAGGAGGCACTTGGAGCAGAATTGGGCCCCTTGAACTCTGCCTTTGATTTTCACCAGGCAAAGGAGCATGAAGCACATGGGTATTGGAAGGTGTGCTGCAGGGAAAGAGAAGACAGCCGTAGGCAGCATTGCAGTCACTGGTGCTGTCAGATCGAAGTGGTCTGGGGGATGAGTCATGCAAGCACTTCTCGATTTATTAAATAGGTATGCCAGTGTTTTTTGCAGCCATAGCTAGGGTGGGTTACAGCATGAAAAACTTTGATACCAGGGCTTCTTGATGTTCGTTTTACCCCTTGGCCTGACTTAAAAATCATAAATAATTGAGAGATAATGTGGTCCAGCATGGTATTGGGAAACACACTGAGCTCTGGAAACACTCATAAAATCGGCTTTTCTGTGCAGACAGAGCCAAAGCCAGGAACTGATGGAGAGTTATACCAGACTCTGGTATCCACTGTGCCTCCTGCCCACCATTAGTGGTGTTGCTCTCTGCCCCTTCTCAGGATGTAAGGGTATGCATCCAGTCTGTCCTGACGGTGAATTAGCACAGGGAAGGAGATACCATCCCTAAAGAAGATGTTTATGCATGCCTATGGCCTGAGCATAGGGCAGGATGTTCAGAGAGGTAAAAGCAAGGGTCAAGCACGTCTCCCCCCTAGGTTTCTGATGCAGTTTGAACCCTGTATGTAAAGTCTGTAATTTCCGATTCTGCAAATACTATGGGATTTTGGTTTTATGGCTTTTTTGTGGGTTTTATGCTTATTTACTGGTGGTGGTTGGCTAAGTTTGTTGGGTTTTAACATTTGGGTGTTTTGTTTCAGGGTGGGTTTTATTTTTGTTTTGAAAGCTTACTATAAACTAGTTTAAAGTGCAGGCATGGTGCCTGAAGCTGTGTTAGGATATGGTTTGGCAGGGTACTGAGTGCTTCTGGGGCAGATGAGAGGTTTAATGCTAATCAAGGCACTGCTCAGCTTCTGTTGCCCACTGCAAACCCCGGTGCAGCAGTTGAGGATGTTGCAGCATCTCTGCTGGCATTCATACTTACAACCCCAAAAGCAGGGTGGATTATCTGTGCCTTCTCCATGTGCTTCAGTCACCCTCACTTTCCCCATGCATCTTTTCTTAGGATTTTGTCCTAATCCTGCTGTATTTGTGCTGAAGGTGATGAGGAGGGCATGTGCTACACCAGCTCAGTGGTAGGGGTAGAAAATTTTGGTAGGGACAGTAACGCGTAGGTAGCAACACTAATGTTTTAAACCAGTCCAGTGAGATCTGGAAGGCAACATCTCATCATAAACTAAAATACAGGCAAGACAGACTTGAGTCATGAGTGGTAGGAAAATATTGCAAGGGGTTTTTTAATGTTTTTATTATTTATTGCCACTGTCAACTGCTCAGTTAAGTACAGGACAAGGGAGAAATACGTTTTTGTTTCATTTTTCCAGTTCCTTAAGTGTAGTTTGTAAGTAATGATTGGTAATTTTGAAATTAATAGTAATGTGATGCAGTCTGAAATAATTATTGCCCCCAGAAAAAAAAATTACTCTGAAGGATATTTTAAAATTCTCTTAATATTATTATGTATCTTCCAGGAAGTAATTGTGCTTTATTTCTTCTTAAATTAAGTAATCCTAGTTTCCTATTCCTTGCACAACATCTCTTTAAAACCAAAACGTAGTTACACCCTTTCTTTTCCCATCACACCTCTGACAAGTAACCCTATTGCTGTTCAGAGCACGTTGGGGAAATATTTGTAGTATTATGACACATGGGACAAAGATTTTATAGTATTTGGTGTAAAATTGTGCTTGCAAAAAGTTTAGAGTTAACTTTGCGTGTGTACATATATATTTATATCTTGAGGGTAATTTCTCTTGTAGGTTATTTTTTTTGAAAATATTTGCCTCAGTAAATAACAGGTTTGCTGTCCATCAAGAAAAAATACCAATATCTTTGCTTTCAGAAATTTACCTCGTGTCACTAAATTGTGGTGCAGAAGGGGTGAATTTTACATGCTTAGGGTACAAAGTAGCAAACTCAAAAATTATTTATGTATTTTAAAAAATCAGAGGACTAATATCTTTGTCCTTGACAAAAGGAGTTTGGAAATTAAAGGAGACCACCTTAGCAGACCTAGGGCCACCTCTTCTTAAGGTAAAACACCTTTTTGTTCTCCCAGATGGGGTTTAACCAAGTCCTATCCAAGTACAGTTCCAGGATTCTTCAAGTAGGTCTTGTTAGGTATCTGTAGACTACTAAAGACCTTTCTCTGATGCCCTGTGAGAACGCTAATTTTGTAGGTTATGAAGTCCCACTGGCTTTAAACCATTTCCACTGAAGCTGATGTTTGTTAAGCCTTCAAGAAGAGCAGCTGACTTTTCTGTACAAAGCAAGTAAAAACCGCTGGTGACTTTACAAAAGTAATAATTTATCCCCCGTTAAAGACACATTGTCCAGTAAATGTTTCTTGTGCCTGAGTTCTTTATTTTTTCCTAGAGTACTGGCATCAGCAAAAGGGCATTCATCCTGTGAAAGAAAAAAATAGGGCAATTTAACCAGTAAAACATATAAAAAACCCTTGAGTGCAATATATATAACTCCACACAGCTCCAGTGATGAATGTCATAGTTTCCATTGTATCAGTACAAGTATAACACTGCAGAAGGTAGTATTCGCTTGGGCTGTACCTTGATGTCATTAGCTAAATAGCGCTGGATCCCCAAGGCACAGCTTGTGAGTGGCTTGTTCCTTGTTCATAGTGATCTGAAGAGATCACATAAAATAAAGATGGTCTACCATTTCCTAACCTACCTTAGCTTTTCTCTTCAACTGCTTTTCCTCCAAAGAGTAAAAAAATACATCAGGATTATTTATTTCCTCTGTCAGCAAATTTCTCATTGAATCAGAACAGCTTGAGTGCAAATCATGACAGTGTTTCAGTTTATCAGTGTTACCAATTGTATAAACTTAGAAAGGGTAATAGGAAAGGGAAATAGAAGAAAATGCTTTTGGTTTATAAGGTAATTTCATTTTTGAAACGCTGCCTGTTTTAAATAACAAATCAAGTTTAATTATCACAACAAAACGATGACAGCCTAAGACAGCTTGTTAGGTTCGTATGGATCTCTAGCTAATGAAGCTACTTGTCGGACTCTTTTCAAGGAACTGCTCATGGGTTTTGACAGCTTCATTCAAACTGAAAGGAAGTGTGTTGTGTTGCCTTCCCTCAGAAAAATACCAATCTTTGCTGCGTAGCTTCTGGTGATGCTGTGACTAAAATCCATCCCAGCTTGCTTTGATAAATTTCCCCTTTCTTCCTCATTCATTAGCATTCCCTGAGTACTTAATACGTGGATTTCTTGCATGAGACTCCTGCTTGTCCTTTCACGTTGTCTTCAGGGTTTATCTGCAGCTTGCCCTTCATCTTCAACACGAGACTGTTAAAAACAAAAAGCTTGCAAGGAAGCAGTCTTGAAGGTGTCTCCAGGTGGGCTTTGCTTGTCCAGCCACAGACTTTCCCACCAGGATGAAGAAAAACAGCTGACTTTTTCCAAGTGCTCTGGTACCTCTGTAGCACCTGTTCCTCCTTGAATAGCCTTGCCAGAGCCATGCTGGCATCCTGAGTGGAGAGGCTTGGCAAAATAAGCAAGTGCAGTGTGGCTAACCAACCGTGCTGCAGCTCTGCAGGGGCCAAGAGGGCTGCTGTTGAATAGCCGGATATGGCCGTGTTTCCAGTGATCTGTGTAGATCACCATCTGCTTTAGGCTACACTGAGTGTCTCACTGAAGTGTGATTTGGATGCCCAAGCTTAGGTTTCACTGTTGCCAAATAGCTGATGAGAAGAGACAGATACACACAGAGGAAAGATTCGGCGTCTGGGTTGAGTACCTAAGTAGTGCGGAAACCCTAGTGAATATCTTATTTTAAGACCTAGGGCTAGTAATATAGGGGCAGTGGGGTGAAGAGGGGGACTCTTGCCTCTAGTGAAGCTAACAAAGCTTGGACAGAGCAAGGACTTGTTGCTCCCTTTGCAGGAAGAGCAAGGAGAGCACCAGAGGCAATGCCTCAGGGTAGAGAGCTCCTCCTGTTGGGTTTGAGCCACCCAGTGTCTTGTCCTCTGACACAGATGACTGTGTCCCAACACAGACCGCTTGAGGTGAGATGGGAGTGCTCAAAACAAATTCCCTATTTTCCCAGTTCTTCAGGTACTGCTGCAAGTGATCCCTTTGTGCTTTCTGACACATGAACAATGGAGCATCTCTTTTTAGCTTAGAGAGTAGTAGCAAGCAAGATGACTGATAATACTGTTTTTACCATGTGTTTTTCTCACTTTACAAACCAGGACCCCCCTCTGCTCCTCGGAGTGCCATCTCAAATGTTAACGAGACTAGTGTCTTTCTGGAATGGATTCCCCCTGCTGATACTGGTGGAAGGAAAGATGTGTCTTATTATATTGCATGCAAGAAGTGCAACTCACACTCGGGTCTGTGTGAGGCGTGTGGCGGTCATGTCAGGTACCTTCCCCAGCAAACCGGCCTGAAAAACACCTCTGTCATGATGGTGGATCTACTTGCTCATACAAACTATACCTTTGAAATTGAGGCAGTGAATGGAGTGTCCGACCAGAACCCCGGAACCCGGCAGTTTGTGTCTGTAAATGTAACCACAAACCAGGCAGGTAAGTGGATCTTCAACCTGGGGAAATGTCTGGGATGGGAACCCAAGCCAGTCAGACCCAGTGTGGACCTCCCTTTGGAATGGGTAGAAGTCTCCAGCATGGAGAGCTGGACTATGGCCTCTTCAAATATGGGGTGTGGGAGTTGGGGGGTGCTTATGTTTCATAGGTTATAATTACTGCAGTCTTCAGTATGTTTCCTTTCAGCAGGACACAGTTTTAGGATTTGCGACCTTTTTCTTTTACACTAAACTACTTGAAGATACCTCCACTTCTTTGCATTTTCGTATATCCATCCACTAAACCAGAAAGAAAAGAGCTGCCTTTCCTGTTGAGAAAGAGAAATTTATAAGGGTTCCTTTCGATTACAAATCCCAATGGCTAAAGCATTTTAACTTTGCAAACGGTTTCCCTAAGAAAATTGTTTGAATCACTTTAGGAAATTTGATCCCTTTTCTACAGTATGATACTAAAGTGACTGGACTCAGGCTGGTGAGGTACATTGTCCCTGCTTCTCCAACAAAGTAGGGCTAAGATGTCACTGCATACTGTGTTCTTGGTTTTGCACTGTACAGGTGGAGATCATGTAGACTGGTTTATTCCTTTGTCCAGGGCTCAGATCTGCCTGCCCTTCCTTTGCCCAGCAGTTGAAAAGAGCTGTCACTTTGGACACCGGCAGGGAGTTGCCATTGTACCTTTTCACTTGGAAGTGTGATGAGAGGCAAAAACATGATTATATCTCCTTTCAGGCACATCAACACACCAGGCACATCACACAACTTCTGTAAAGCCCCGCAGACCGACCTATCCTTCTCTTGTCCCTCACGCTTTGTGTTTTAGGGTCTCTGCCTACCTGGCTTGCTTCCTGCCATTTAGTTTAAGGCTCCCCAGTGGCATTTATCCACTGTGGGCTCCTTCCAGGAATGTGATCTGGTAACCTTTGGGAGTGTGAGAAACTGTGCTGCCAAATCACTGGAGCCACCCCCTGCCTTCTCCAGACAAGGTAAACCTTGGAAACCCAGTGGGCAATTCAGCATAACAGCTAGATGTAGATTGGCAGATCCTCACTGCAGAGCAGAAAAACGCTAGCTGGAGGAGGGCTGCATTTCATTCCTGCTACCCAGGTGTCTATGCACAGGCTTGGTAGCCAGCAGCAAGAAAGTGCAATTGCATTGCACTTCATCGGATACCTGCCCTGGCAATTAAAGTGGATTGTTGAAGTGTTTCAGAAATCATTCAGATATATCTCAAGGACAGGAAATAAAGGCATGCCAGGGATGCTGCTGATAGATGTGGCATGGAATCTGCTGAACGAATATTAGAGGATGGCAGTATGACACCGTTGAAGACACCTGTTTAATGCAGATCAGTGGGTGCCACAGTCTTAATGCTGTTTACTATTTTCCCGTTTTGAAGGCTGCTGCTAGAAATGCTGTTGTTGGAAAAAGTGTATTTTCCTGTTAGTGGGTTTGCACTGGCATTTCATTGCTGGCATTGGATTTTCCCTGTGTGGCATTAAATCCGCATAAACCTCAGCAAATGTAGCTGTACAAGAGGAGACGATACATTGCTGATCAGTTTAGACTGTGAGGAAATGGTCCTGGTTTGTGAGTTATGTCCCAAACTCTCCATAGCTGCAGCAGGATTTATCCACATAGCTGCGTATCCTGTGTATCAGGCCAAGAATAACCCCCTTGCACAGTTATCACCTCAAACCTTGTATTAGAAGGTCTGTTATAGGAAATGGCAAACCTGTGACAAATGCAGCTCATGCCAAGGACAGGTGCGTAAGTGTAGCTTCTGGTTAAGTTTCACTGTTTACCCCGGTGGAGCTGCAGTCAAGGGAGATACTAATGGATCAAGCCATAAGTGTTTAATTCACTGTGTGGTGTTGAAATTGTATCTGTATGCTCTCATGTTTGATTCAACAGGAGGTTTGATCAAACCACTGTCTAAAGAAAGCAGTGGTGACTGTATTTTGTTGTCTCTCTGTCTGGTCCCACCACTTGTTAAGGAGGAGAGCCAGGCCTGTCTGCTGGAGCTGTAGCATCAAATGTGCTTCCCAGTGATGTGCTCTTTCAACGCTCCCTGGAGTGACCATCAGTTTGTCCATGCCAGAAATAAAGCAGATGTAAACACAGACTTCGGCAAATCAGACAAACTGCCAAGCATGGAAAGTGGGAATCTGTCTTTTTAAGGTTCCTCCAAAAAATGTCCTTTGAGGCAAGTAATGAGGTGTGCAGGTATAGTGGTCCGTGCCTGGCTATGCCCAGCAATTCTGGATGTCTCTGCAAAAGACTCACCTTCAGCAGTCCTTTCTCAAGTAAGAGCGGACAGGGCACATGGGGCTTCAGGGAGTCTCAACCCACCTAGCTTTCTCCTGAAATTACCACCAAGAGGTGCAACTCTGGTGTCTCATCTTTTCCCTTGCACAGGTTTTCTGATGGTGTGATTATACTTTCATGGAAGCTGGTTAATGAAGTTGAATCAGTGACACAAAGCCAACTGCAGCAGTAGGAAAAATCCTGCTACAAGATCTGCTGGCTGCAGAAAATTGAAAAAATGCATGCCATGGGATAGTTTTGGCTGCTGGAGTCCTGCTGGCACGTATGCAGTAACCCAGCACTGCAGAGAAATGCCAGAGTCTGTTTTGTTGGTTTGGCTTTTTTCCGTCCCAAAAAGACCATGCTCATTTCAGGACTGCAAAAAAAATGTGCAGGCAGCAGGATACTGGGAACACCACCTTTTCTGGGCATAGGAACTTTTGGCAGCAGAAACTGCCTCTGGTTTGGACTCTCAGAGGGATTACTTCCTGAAAATAATATGGTTTTCTCCAAAATAATTTGTCCTCCTTCATCTCTCCACTATTTTAAATAATGAGTAAAAGATTTGGCACTGGCAATCAGACTGGCATTTTCAGACTGATGTAATTTTCCTCTGAACTTTTGAAATCAGATTTGGAAATACAGCAAGGAAACAGTAGAATTTTATGCACAAGAAGAGGCTGATAGCTACTATCAGTCAGTGACCTCAGTACTTGTGGACCTGACAGTACTTGGGATGGGACTGATCCATGCAGGACACAGTGGCCGTAGGCTCCAGATACAGGACTAGTCACCCTCTTGCAATCCCCAAACCTCTGTTGTTTCTGTGGGATTTTGGAGGTGTTTTTCTGCTAGAAAACACATGTCTAGAAAGGGGAAGCAATGCCACAAGCCAGGAGAGACAGAAATTTCTCTGCCCTGCATTGTGACTACCCTAGAGCTGCAGCAGGCAGAGGACCTTATTCCCTTTGTAGGCATGAGTTGACCCAACCATGGTTCTTCCCTATGGGATTGCTGCAAAGTATGTGTCCAAGGGACTTCTCAGCACAGATGGCAAGGAGCCATCTGTAATGCAGTCTCACAGCATGTTAGAAAGTGTGCCTCGTGCACGTGGGCTGGAGCACAGTGAATAATTCATAAGTGGCAATGATAGCATTGAGTTAGCCATCCTTTTCTTGTTCATGGTTTTGCTTAAGTTTTCATATTTTTGAAACTTCCACCTATTTAAACGGTTTCCAGAGAGCAGTCTGTGTGTACAGCTAATATTGAAGTTTGCTTTTCAAGTGACAACTGCATGACTTTTTTTTTCTCAGTGATTTCACCAAGCTGGATGATTAAGGTATGCTGTCGCTCTAGACAGAGATGTGCATCTCCCTTGAGGTCTTTTATCTGCCCTGTATGCAGAAAGTACCTACCATGATGTCTTGGTCAGAGACGTGTGTCTTGTAATGGGTCCATGGGGAGCAAGAAGTTGGGATTCATGGTTGCCTGCATGCCGGTTGTATCACTGCAGGAACACACTAGAAAGATGCAATGTTTAAAACCTTTCTAGACTTAAAACCTGCTAAGAGTATTCACTTTAAGCCAGCCTAAACAGCTGAGCAATTTTCTTTGCTTTTGATGTCAGCAACTTCCATGCTGGGTATGGCTTCAGGCACGGAACTAGCCTGGAGGTGGGGGGTGTGAGAGTGGGGCAGTTTTCCTGCTGGCATCCCAAATGCCACAGACTCCTTTACACTTAAAGACCTTCTCTGTGTGTGTTTTCAGATAAACCCCCTGCCTGTTTGCTGTTTGAAAAGTCAGAAGCCAGTGTTCAATCCCCTTCTGTGACCTATATGATATTTTTGAGCCTTCTGGACAAGGAGGAGAAAAAAGATACAGATGTGCTTGCTAGCAGAGGAGGAGTTAATGTGTCTAAAGCCTCAAGGAGTCTGCATGCCTGAGGCCAAAACAGAGATACAAGTTGCATCCTGTGGTACAGCAATGCTATTTAAGCAAAGGTGTTGGAGAACAGGACCTGACAACCCATACTGCTGCCTGGGAAGCATGGCTGGGTTCTTGCTTGACCAAAAGTACCACTAGATACTTGGAGCAATTGGAAGGCTCTTGGAGCAGGGAAGTATGCTAAGCACCATGATCCTTACTCTGATTATGCAGTCAGGGATGCTGCAGTGGAGGGGAGGAAGGGAGAAGGTTTTTTCCTTAGCAGTCAGGATGTGTGCAGTCTTTGGAAAGCAACCAAGGGCAATTCAGAAAGGGAAACCTGCAACATAGAGCTTGTTGCAATCTTACGTCAGCATCTGCATGCTCTTGAAACCAATAGACTGCAGTCCTGCATTGTCTGGGAAGAAAACATCAGAAAATGAGTCAAGCGATGGCTGTGCTGAAAATCACGTTTTGAGAGATTGCTTTTGGAAATGGATCGGTTCAAGTCCTGTAACAGTCATGGTCTGATTCTTCCAACTTTAAAGTCTCACAGTCTTGTATGGTTTGGCTTGGGGAAGGGAACAGCTTACTTATATTCTTTAGGAATAACAAAAAATTTCCCAGAGGATGCTCCAGTAGATGTAGCATGTTGCACCATATTGCATCATCTCACACAAGAAGCAAGACTGGTTTTGCAGCATTACTGTTCAGCCAGACTGACTTAGGGCTTGCAAAAGCTCAAGCAGGTGCTTACTTTTGGAAAACTCCCTTTCCACTACCAGTGTGGTGAGCGGGACTTGCCTTTAAACATCCATCGTAACAGTACTCGATCCACTGAGCTGCGTCATCTTCCCAGCAATGGTCAATAGTGGATACCATAGAAAGGTATGAGCACAAGGCAGACATGTACCAATGCTTCCCTAGAGCACTCTCCAACCTCTGGGGACCACCTCTTTGTGCTTTTTTAGCCCTTAATGGATTTTTCTCGCATGACTTTGTCTAATCATTTTATGAACTCCGAGAAAATTTTAACGGCTGCAGGCAATCCTTTATGAATTTGGTATGTCTGGTAGTTTAAACTGTGCTTTAGATTCATGTTGGCCAGAGAGGAGCTATTAGTGGCATAAATAGAGGGTTTAAGGTTTGCAATTGCCCACCTGTTCGGAAAGCACTGCCATTTAGAGATGCCATATTAGCTTCCAGTGTGTTAACACAGGTATTGCAGCATTTAACCTACAAAGATGTATTTTTAAAAGCAAAAGTAGTCTTCCATAGCAGGATAGGTGAATACAGGGGTATTTTAATATGCAGAGGTAAAACAGTACTGCCTCAAAGACCATGGTCTCTATTTAAAGCTGAGTGCACCCTGTGCCACCCCTTGCAGCAGGATCTTTCTGCTGGCTGTGAACACCCTTCATGTCTAGGGAGATGTGAAAATGAGTATTGAACTGTTAGTGAGGGTTCAGGCAGCAGGAGAGGATAACTTCATTTGTGAAGTTCCGTGCACATGCTGGTAATCAGCTTCAAATATTTTGGTATATTTTTGAAACGTGGTCACATGCAATCAGAGCGTGCAATCACAGGTTGTTAAAAAGCAAACACACTGGCAGAAGAAAGTAGAAGCTGAAAGCCAGTGTTATACAAAAGGTTTATTGTTTGATTTGACATTTCCTTTTTTGTGATGGCTGCATTTATTCTGAATGCAAAATCTTCATCCAGCATCCTATTCCAGAATCATGAGTTCACCCCAGCCCAGATGGCTGGATGTCTGCTACCAAATGAATTATGGATCAGATGAATATTTTACAGTTTTATTTATAACTCCCCAATCAGTAATTGCTACTTTTTCTAGTTTGTTATAAGTTTTTTTGTTATACTTTGCATATTAGAAATACATGCTTGAATATTGAAAGAAGTCTTTGGAATATGAAAAAAAAAATTCCCCAAATTACAATATGACTTTTACTTAGAGGTCATTTTTATTCTTGAAGTATGTGAGACAATCCCGTTGTTGATATATGAGGACATTAAAAGATGAAATAAAAACCATTTCCTGCATCTACAGGCAGACCTTTCAATTTTGACATGAAATTAAAACATCTTATTTATAGATGAAAATAAAAATAGTAAGAAGCAGTTGTCCCTATCCACCCTCCTCCTGAAAAAGGGAAAAAGACAGATGCTGAAGATCTCGTTATGAGATTCAACTGATGACATCCATTGCATTGTGTGCAGTATGGTGCAGGTTTTACCATCTCCTGGTGGCAGTGAGACAAATATCTTAATGGAAAAGCGATTAGTCTCGTTCAAAGCGTGGTACTTGGGAGGCAGTTGCATGAGATACAAAAAAGTAAATGCCAGGTTACCCCTGGCAAAAATTAATCCATGGACTGCACCTGGATGGTGCCATACAGCTGGGTGTGGGGGAGCAAGAGATGCCCAAAATAGTCTGTTTGAGGTGCTGCATCCAACAGGATTGACACTGGTTGCTCTCTAATACTGCAGAGCCACTGGAATCACCACCAACAACGTAGCCTCAGGCTTGAGGTAGAGTTGCAAGTATTGAGTAGTCTGAGTCTCAATGTTTAGAGGTGTATGAGTAGCAAATATTAATATATTCCAACAAGCATAGAGCAGGCCATGCTGCAATCAGGTGTAGTAAGAGCTTCACGAGGTCAGAGCTGTAAGAAACTTGGGCAGAGTGCTACTCATGTTACATTACAAGAGTGATAGTGCTGGTTTAAAATTTTATTTCCCATTTTGCTGCCATATTTTTAAATGATTGCCAAGTAATCTTATATTAATCTAATTCTAATCACCTTAAAACACAGTCTTCAGGGCCGAGGAGTTCTCTTTGTATCGTGCTGAGCACAGTACTTGGCAGAGAAAAAAAGTAAAGCATCTGAAATGGTTTCACTGCCCAGATGACATCAATTTATAGATTTTTTTTTCCTCATGAATGTTGCTTTTAAATTTCACTGCTAATAAAATCCTATTTTGCTCTTTAGTCTCAGTATGCAAACTGATAATTCCTATATCTGATATGTTATTTCTCTGATTTTAGCATTAAAAGTAGTTTTACATTTGTAACAATCTGCATAGACGAAACTTCTGAAAGTACTCTTAAGACACTAGGACTCCAAAATTGCCAAAAGAGAATGTAAAAATACTTTCAGTGCTGTTAGAGAAATAGCAGTGGACTTGTAGGCATTTAATAAACATCCCACTTGTTCTCTGACTGTGGTTTCTTTACCACATCAAGTAAGCTCTTTATAGTGATCTCCTTCAAAAGTTAAATATAACAGTGGAGGAACCAGAATAGTTTGAACATTTGTGTTTCAGTAATTGTGCATTGAGCGAGCTGTGCTATAGAAACGAGGCTCAGAGTATGGCAACTTCACAGGGTGTTTCTCCTTTCCCATGCAGCTGCCATGCTGATAATATGATTTGAATGAGCGTGAAGGTGTAAGTACATGCATGGCAGTGTGTACACATTTATGTGTATATGAACATGAAGGACACATGCCAGACAGAAGACAGAGGTTACCCACCCTTGTTTTATGTGAGTATCTGTGCCAGCTTGGTAAAGCTCAGATAGTTCAAGTGCCTTTCACTCTTTCTGTCCTCATGCCAAATTGCTTGCTAAATGAGCCCACATTTGAAGGGGGGGCTCTCTGTACTGCAAGGCCACCTGGCAATTCTCTGGCCCTATTTTCCTTCTGTCTGTTTTCTTTTGCCTTGAGCCTGACCCCTCCTTAATATGCAGTTTGTAATTTATCTGTTTATTTATTCATTTTATTCATTTGGCCAGATTTTTTTCCCCTTCGTTGCTGTTGCACCTGGTGCCTGCATCCACAAAACAGGCTGGCTTCTGCATCCCAGGGAAGATTTTGGTGTATCAATACTGAGCTCCAACTCGCAGTGTGCATGAATTACAGGTTCCCAGTTAGAATTTTACAGTATCAGGCTGAAATGCTTTTCTCCCCTGGATTGCTTCTCATTGGAGAGGTATGTTTCAGTGAGGCTTGGAAGGTTTTTTCACATCTTCTACTGTGGTTGCTATTACAATACACTTCAACAGCAAACCTCTTGCTCATTCCATGAAAGATGTCCAAAATGCTAATTCCAGCACTTATATTTCTTGCAAAGGGTTAATGTAATAGGAGTGGTAGGGGTGGCTAATGCTTTATCCCAGCTTACTGCCCCTTCTTTTTCCTGAGGGTGAGCCACAGGGACACACAACAGGGAGGGGAGAGCTCTACCTGAAGAGCCAAGAGCAGCCCCAAGGTGACAGACAACCCAGCAATAAACTGTATTTCTCTCACAGCAGCTGGGCCAAAGTTCAGCTACATGCAAATACTACAAAAAGCTCAAGAGTTGGAAGGTTTTAATTAAAACACACTTCAGATGTGCTCATTTGCTGGCATGATGGAATGCTTTCTGCATCGCTTGGTCCTGGAGGAACAGTCCTGATCAAAGCAAGTAACTAATGGGATTTCCAGCTAGATCAGGACAATAGAAATCACCAGAAGGAAAGCGTTATTATTTATTTATTTTCCTGTTTCTTCGGGCTTGATAATTTTTAAGAATATGGGCTCTGACCAAAAGGCCCTGTACGAATCAGTGCAGAACACCCACTGGCTATGGTGGCGCTGGGTGAGGGGTTTTCTGCTGCAATGCAGCAAGCTGAGGCAATTCATTGCTCTTTGCTGAGAGGTGCTGAGCACTCTGGATTGATCCTGTAAGTGCTTTGGCACGGGCAAGCCTTGGAAAGAGCACCGCTCCGTGGAAATGGATGGAAAAATTTGCAAATTCTCTTACGCATTTGGCAAAATCTGCCCTTGGGTTTTGACCCAGGGGTACTGGGTGCGGCGAGTGTTAGAAGGGGCCTTTTGCTCCTGGCCCCTTAGCTCTGCAGGGCCTTTAAGAGGGAGAGACAACGATGCCTTAAAAGTAGATTTGGAGAATTGGGTGGAAAATGCCAGTGGAGGGCACTAGCACTACTTACTGCCTTCCCAGGAATAATACACAGTGCAATTGCCCACCGTGCTTCTGCATCCTGCTGTGTAAAACTTGTACATCTTTGTTCTGTAACCCTAAATGAGATGAAAGGAAGCAAAGCTGAATCAGGTAAAAGCAAAAAACTGGGTTTGTCCTCCCTCCTTCGGTTTGCAAGGGTTTATGGGACCCTGTGTGCTATTTCTTCACAACTCCTTTCCAGCTTTCTGCAATCTGCCTGAATCCAAGGAAAGTGCTGCTCAACCAAGTAGATTATTAAATGTTCTATTTCCTGAGTTGTCTTTCACACAGTTCAGCATTAGTGTACCTTATTATGGGGGACTGATCTGCACCACACCATTATCCTGTCATCTGCAGAGCTCTGCCTTCCCTACAGTGGGTTCCTGCCTTGGATCATTAAACCACGCAGCCCTGTGGTTCTGCCTTGTTCTCTGGGGTGTGGCACCAAAAGCATGAAATTGCTTGCTGACCTTGCTGAAGACTTACAGCATGAGCCTTTAAACACCTGACCATGCAAGGACAGTTTCCACAGAAAGGTGCTCTCACCCAGTTCAGTAAACTGGAAGACTATAACTGCTGAAATTACTGGGATATTTAATTTATTGTACATCACTTCGTACCAAGTGCTTCTTGGCCCCTGCAAGGAGATGGAAAGGAGCTGGAGGATGACTGGGCAAGGATGCACATGAGGGCACAGACCCATCTCCACCTTGTGCAAAATTGCAGACAGCAACTAGCAAAGCTGAGTGTGCATGAAGGACTAAATGACCAGTGCACTCCACAGAGGTGATGCACCCTCTGCCGTATGTTGGCTGAAGCTTCAAGGGGGACTTCTGCCAGAGTCACATAGCCCTGAGGGCTTTGAGTGCTGTTTGCAACTCTTGCAGAACATCTCTATAAAACAAACCAAATCCCTGTAAAGTAGTCAGGCAGTTGATAATATAGCTTGTGCTCTAATAGCAATTGTGCATCTGTTGTGGCCTCACACTCTTCTTGTTATCTTCTGATTATGGTCAATGAATGAGAACTGCTATTTTAAATTCAGTTTGCACAGTGTCCAGTTCTTCATTTAGAAGAAAATATGGACAGTAAATACATGCTCATTATGCAAATGAATGCAGTAAATAAATGCAAGTTGGCTCAGCTTTCTTGTATCCAGACCTGATGGATGCAGCATAATTGGAAGGGGTGCCTCATGTCAGTAAATTGCTATTTCATTTCCTAAAACTTATGCACTGCCTTCATCAGGGAGATTTTTCAGTGATCTGGTTCGTTGATGGGGAAATGGAGGCATGGAGGTGCGGTGTGACAGGCTAGAGGGCACACACCAGGGCTGGGGCTCTTGCTGCTCCTCTGTCCCTGCTAAGCCCTTCCCATAGGGCTAGAGCCCTAAGATGCACTGGAGGTGTTTCCTAACCTGTTTGCCAAACTAACTTAAGAGCAGATAAGAGACTTGTAAGAGTCCACTGAACTCTTGGGGTTGGGGCTGTTTTTTCTGAACTGGTTTCAGTATTACTGTGGTTTCAGTTTCATTGCAGCATGAAAGATAAAAATGTCAGTCATCAGTGTATTCATCTGAAGCATTTAGTGAGCTAAAGTGTGCTGAATAGCTTGGTGAAAAGTGTGACATGGGGGTCTGTTTGCTCCCAAATCTCAACTACAATAGTGAAAGTTTCCTCCTTTCGTCTTTTGCACTGTCTGTCAGGCAAGACAGTCTTTGATCCAAGTCCAGCTGAGTGCAAGGTGTTACCTGCAATACATCTGGTTGGTGAACTGTGCTTTGTCTGCTAAAAAGGAAGTTGTTAATAATGTGGCAGTGTCCATTCCAAGTGGTTGCAAATTCCAGTGCCCAGGTGATTAAATGTGACTAAAATCCCGATCATTGACTTGATATCCAGCAAGAGAGCAATTGATACCTGTTTAGTAAATACAGTTGAGTTTTATTTGGCCTTTGGCAGTAATAGTATTTAGACTGGCTTGGCAACTGTTCACTGATGAAGGTCCAAAAAAAGCACTTAGCAAAATCAAGCGATAGCAGTAATGAAGTGTTAAGGACACTGACACTTTGTTTAGCCGACTGAGAGATTAGCAAAGATTTCAGCGGCTCCTCCTGGTTTCTCTGCCTTTCTTAACTTTTAACATGGATCGTGAGCCCATCTGCCAGGGTCTAGTGAGGGGGCTGCCTCCCAGCCAGGGGCATCACCGCACAGGGCTGTGTCAGGCTGTCCTCTGCTCCCGGTCCCCATGGCTAAGCCCCAGGCAGGTGCTTGAGGGCCTGTGCCAGGGGTTTGATGGAAGAATATCCGAATATCTGAAGTGTGGGGCTATCAGGTCTTCTGCCTCCCTGTCTCCAGCTCCAGCTATTTTATCTCACAGAAGTAATGATGTGCTTCTGGGGACAAGGCATACACGTGGCTCATAAATCACTGGACCATGGAAGTTCTATGCACTTGGCCCTAGTAGGAGGAGTGCTCTGGCATGCACAGCAGCCACCTTCTCACTTTGACGTGAGAGTGCTTGAAAACTTCAGAGATGCCACAAGTCAGATGATTTTACAGCTGCTGTTTGGCTGAGTCTAGTAGTGTTTTTCTCTCTGAGAGAAGCAGCAGCTACTTTTCAGAGAGCAAATGAAGCCACCTGTTGGGTTAACTGAGCTTTATTCAGTCCCGGGGCTGCATTGCACAACCTTTAGGGCCCAAAGGAGTCTTTGAAGTACCATTGAATTTCATTGTTAATGTCTCAGTCATTTACTGTGAATGGAAATTTTCACTCGCAGGCATGAATAAACTCTCTAAATTGCAAGAAATAATCCCTCTTAAAGGAGAGTTGAAAGTGGTGTCTTTTAATATAAGAAACCTGGTGCCTAGCTGTACCTAGGACTGTCACAGCTCTTCTCGAAAGCACTGGATTTTGCTCAGTGATAGAAACAAAATAAATCAGATGAAAGGAAAGGAGCCAATGACAGGGTGATACATGTGTCAGAAAGGAGAGGGAGTGGTGAAGGAAAAGTACCTAATGTGGATGACTTTAATTATGTGGAAGGTGGGAAGATTGACTTCCCCATCCCGAGTGGAGTGTGTGAGAAGATACATTAGGCTATATTCTATCAGAGGTTGATGAGGTCTTCTCAAAGATGTTAGTAGTTACTTGGAAGAAAAAAGGTGCACTTGCTGGCAGTATTTATGAGGGCTTTAATTACGCATCACAGACCGAGTTCCAATTAGAAGGGAAACAGGGGGTGGGAAGAGGAAAGAAAAGATGTACAGACTGTGTTAAGAGCACGATGATAAATCTATGGCTATGGATAACAGTAAACAAGGTAGCTGTACATCCTGGTATCATTTGCACACTTATTTTTTAGGTGCTTGTTCCAACTTCCGTACCACCCCCATCACAAGCAAAATGCTTATAAAGGGGTCAAAGACAGGCTTCCATTACTCATCTTCCAAGATGGAAGGCAAAGAGCATTTACAATTGCTGTGATATAGGGCTGTTACCTTTTTTTTCTTTTTGCTAAATCATTAACCATGTCATAAAGCAGCACTCCAGAAAAGGCAGACAGAGACAAATCACAACATTTGTCTCTGTGCTTGCGTGAACAGTAGAAAAATATTGCTGTCATTAGTGCATCTTTCACATTGCTGTGGGTTCCCACATTTAGAATCATAGTATGGTTTGGATTGGGTTTGCAATATCCTTGTTAAAATCTCACCTAACCAGCTTCTTACCCAGATGACCATTGATGTCCATTTATTTTAATGTCAGGAGGTAACACTGGAAGGGGAGATGTATAAATTGCTCAGCACTGGCTTAATTCCGTTCCCACTGTAGTCAACCAGGGACTACCATTTATTTCATTGCAAGGGCAGCACCTCCATGTCTGAGTGGCTGTCTCATTACATCCTTCTCACGTGCCTCTGAAAGAAGTTTTTCTGTGGTCTTTACTTGTGGTGTAAGCTGTTTGCAAGTATCTCCGCAGATGATGCAGGTAAGAGGTTTTGTCTAACAATGTCAACCTTACACACTGGGAATACTTTGGATCTTATGGTCTTGTAATTAAAGTAAAGGTAAGTCTGCAAACAGTTCATGACAGACACAGAAATTCTGGCTGAAGAATAGCAGGAATTAGCTAGTGAGATTGCTTTCATTTCAGGTAACATCATTCTTCCCACTGATTATTCAAAGGGTTAACAGTGTTTCTTAATAGTGGTGAAATGGCTTCAATGAAGCAGAGGCAGTACTTTAGCAAATGGGAATGTTTTCTCTTCTTTAATTCCATGATCACACTTGGAAAGCTAGAACAGATCAAAGTAAAAAACTCCCCTATCTTTGGTGTTGTCAAAAACAAAATCCTTGTTTATTTAAAAGTAACTATGTCAGGAGAAAGGTATGATGAAGTATAATTGCCAAATTCTTATTTGGTAATGAGTATCTTGTAGCCATCTCAAAGCTATTAAGAAACAGGCATAATTGCACATAGGATGCATATATTTATCATGGAAGTTGGCACTTCAGACAATTAGGAAGTATGTGTAGCTTTGCTGGATGCTGCACAAAGATTAATCTAGTTTAGGAGAGTTAAGAGCCCGTCAGAGCTGCTCCCATCATCCAAGAATTTGTACCATCAGGTGGTATGAGAGCACTTGGAGAGGCACCAGATGGTTTCCATAGCCATGCTGCAATAATATTGTGGGTCCCTGATATTCTTGCATTTACAGAGGTTTCCCTGTTGCTGGCTGCAGTGTTCACCTCTGCCTGTTTTATTTACACATTGTTAAAAAAAAAAATTGGTCAAGTAGGAGGCAGTAGTGTTCCATTTGTGCTCTGCTGTGCAGGGTGTTTCTGTGTGCCAGCATTGGAGGAAGGAAACCTGGGCTCCAGGGAGCCACTGAGAAGAGGCTTGTCCATGAAATAACCCCAGACACATGTCACAGGCACAGGGCTCTGCCACCTTAAATGAAGAAGTTATTGTTGGAGATTAAACATGTTCTCTTGTCAGCCCATCAAAGAAAGTATAGGTGTAGTGCAGAAACAAGCAAGTCTGGAAGTAGCCAGAGGAAGAGGATTTTCAGTAAAAGATCATAGCTAGAAATTCAGCACTTAGAGCTTTTTAATTAAATGTGTTTGGGAAGGGATGGACAAAGAAGATCTCAGAGAAGAGATTGTTTCAGCCACAGGCCTAAAGCTACCACCAAAGATGAAGGTGTTAACTGAAGTAGAAGGTGTTAACTGTGAACATCGCAGTGCTTTGCAAGTGACATGAATGTCCTTCCTGCACATTTTATAGGGTGCAAGAGAGAGTGAAGTGATTTTTCCCAAGATGACCCAACAGGTCATAAGCAGGGCCAGGAAGAGACAGAAAGTCACCAGGGTCTAGTGGCACTATGCTTCACTGGAGTCAAGGTGGAGCCATAAAATTAATATAGTTCATTCATGTCCTTCCCTTTTCCCTCATGTTTCTTGACAACTTTTTAGAGCTCTGCACAGGAATACAGGGTTAGGGACTGAATCTTGGTGTACATCCGAGTCCTTCCTCATGAAAACTGCTGAACAGTTACAAGACCATAGATAGGATCTCTTCCAAAATGGAAGAGTATATTTTTTTCTGTGTTAATCTGCAGCTGACCATAGGTCCAAGTGGTCTTTTGTTTCATTCATTGCTTTGTTTAATTGAGCACCTGGAGGGTTATATTATGTTTTGCCTTCCCTTAGTGGATTGAATTATTTTCTTAGTTGTATGGAAGCTACTTCTGATTAAGTACTCTGGTGCATGAACATATAATCATTTTTCTTTTCATTATTTGAACTATTCAGTGTCTTGCAAAACTGCTTTTTTCCTCACATTCTGAAAATCCCTTTACCCAGGTCATTCAGTATATAGTCATAGGGTCTGATTTGACATGCCTTATTACTGAGGAAAAGATGAAGCAGAGGACACCAGATTTATTATTGGGTCACTGACTGAGATATTTTTCGAGTTCCCAGAGCTTTATCATAGTGACCATCCTGGGTCTTGTCAGTAAAGAGATGATCTTGAGAATTAGATCACTGAGATTATAATATACTGCTGTGTTAAACAAGATTCATGGTCAAGAGAGGATATGGCATTTACTGTCCCTTTTAAATGTCACATCCAGATTTCAAAGGCCAAAGTCTCAGAATAAACAAAGGAGAACACAGCTGGCTCAAGCAGCTTTAAAATGAGCAACATCCCAATCATCCAGTGGAAGCTTGTGGTCTGTATTTATGCAGCAGATACAAGACTAAGCACCCACTGGAAACCCTGCAAGGTTGATAGCAGTGTCTTTCTTGAGATACGAGGTAAGATGTGCCTATGTGGTCAGCATTTCTTTCATTTAGCAACAGAAGGTAGTAATGTGAAGTTCTTATCAGAGTGATGCACAAGAAGTTAGACAGGCATTAACGGCTTGAGTAATTTTGATTGGAGTACAGTAAATGAAGTGATTGAATACCACATGAAGTAATATGTCTCTGCAAGCAGTTGCTTGGCAGCTGTAATACTGGATGGGATTTTTTTTCCTCTTCTCTTAGCTATGTAACAGTTGGAGTGGATGATAACAGTGAGAAAAAAGTATTTCCACTTTCTCAAATGCATTCCTCACTGGTAGAAACAGCCCTATGGGAGGGTAATCCATGGAGCTGAATTCTGCATACTGTAGTGCTATACCGCATAAAAATCCATGTGGACAGTTCCCACTGATCAGATGTGATAGTTCAGTATCTGTAGGCTTTTTAAAATCAGGCTGTTTTTATAATTTTTGTAGACTGATAAGTGTTGCCAAATTGCTTGGAAATTCACTGACAGTCTTCAAGAGACATTCAGTTTTAAAAAGTACACTTTATGCATACGTCCTTACTTAAGACTTTTCTTGATTTTTTTTTTTCGGGGTGGCTCATTGAAGTGTTCATGTGTGTATAGATATATTTAAAAGTGTCCTTTTCTGGTTTGTTTTTCAGGTTCTTAGCAAGTAACTGTTGTATTGATTTATTTTTTTTAATATACTTTTTATCTTCAGTACCAATTTCTAGAACAAAGTTCAGTTGTCTCTTAAAATGTTCTATTTTTTTAGCCAAGTGGCAAGATGGGCAGTATTGCAGCAAGTCGCTACATAGTGAAGTTTGGTAATCTGCCCCCAGGATTGAATTGTTATTGATTTAAAGGAAGATTAAAAGTCAGTGGTGTTTTGTGGGAGGGCTAAATGATCTCTTCTGGCCTTAAAATTTAGGTATATTGATTTAAAATTATCTCGGTTTACCTGCTGCCTATAAATTTGCAAATTCAAGTTAAATGAACATAAAACGTGTTCTGGTTGAGTCCAGTGTGTTTGTACTGAGTTTTAACTAAACCATTTTAAATATTGTTCTTTTTAATTCTACTTAACTATGTATAGTTTTCTTAGAGTACTTCTCGTTTTGGGAGCAGCAGTCTAGAAACATTTGTATACATCACTGTAATTAAATCCTCATGCAAATCCAAGTCTTTGTTATTCTTGCATTCACTGCAGTGACCTTGATAATGTGAATGCTTCACCTTTGCTGCTCCTTGGAAGGCAGTCCTGTGAAAATGGGATCAATTACATGCATTGCTAGGATCCCATTTTCAATACCACTGAATTAAAAACAGAGCTAGTTAATGGGCTTTCCCCTTGTATAACAAGGGTCAGGGGGAATGAAAAGAGGAGAATAGAAACTGAGTTGTTTGAGAGGAGGTAATCTCTGTTTTGTTTCTGCCATAGATTAGGAATGATCGATTATCGTGTCAGAAGGCGAGGAAGCTAATATGCCCCTGAATCTACACGTAGTTATTTAATCATCCTGCCTGATGCATAGCATTCATCATTCACGTTTTTAATGCCGCTTACTGTTATCATCTCACATTTATGCTGGGAACATTTAAAGAGATAAAGTCATCCTGATAGGCAACGTCCTGGGGAATAGAATAGTGGAGAACCTATACGGTTCGACTGTTGGCTCTTCAGTCTAAGTGGCTGGAGCCCTGGCTCGATGCAAACTGTTGTACATGTCTGACTGTGGATGGCTCAAGTCATCATCTGAAGGAAAACCTTAGTGAACTCCCATCTGTACTGGGAGGGTAGTTCTCAGTGGTGCTGTAAGCTATTTTTTTCCAAGAGCAGGTGGGAAATAATGTCATTACACACCTGTGAAGAATACAGGCAAATGCCTGTGAGCACCTGGTATTTGTGCTCTAGTAGGCCACCTAGTAAGTTCTAGTAGCCACCCCATCCTGTCACTTGCCTTGTTTGGATTACTTTTAGACATCTTCAAGGCACAATTTCAGCCAGCCACTAGGCAAAATAAGCACTTGCAGCATGAAGGTCAATCAAAGGAGAGTCGTAAATGTCCAGGGTGATACCAAACAGGGGAGTGTTTTATGTATTGCATGTATGAAGACATGCATATATGTATTTTAATTCCTCACTAAAGTTTTTGGTGGTCTAGTCCACACACTGAATAAAGATGAAGATGAAAGATGAGGGAGTTGGAAGGACTAGGGCACTTCCTTAGGTCTATCCAAGTCATTCCCTGGTCCAAGTTGGAGAAGAGAGCCAAGAAACTCCTATGAAGGAGGAATCCACAGTGACTGATGTTGAAATCCCCTTTTCTCTTCTAGCAGTTACAAAACTCAGAGGAAGTGAATGACCAGTATAAGGAGAACTTACCAAAACCAGATCTGTAGTCCTATTACAGTGGTTGTGAACCAAAAGAGGAATCTGGATGCAGTGAGACTTGTTTTGCCTCCATCTTTCTATAATGTCACAGGAATGCTGAATGACACAATGTCACCAAAGCCTCAAGATGCATTTGAGAGTGCAGCTGCACAAAAGCTTACTCTGAAGCAGTAAGTTGCTTGAGTCCTGTAAGCCTCTACCTAGCCATATCTAGGAATAGTGAAGCTTTTGTTTCACAGCCAGGAGGTAGATGGATCTAAAATGTGGATTTGTGGCACATCTTTTTCCCCTGGTGCTTCAGAGAGTGGCACTATCTACTAGAAATGAAAGTCAAAAAGGCAGAGAATTTCCACTCTGCTATCCTGCATGCATATATCTTGCCTAATTTTTTTTAGTCATACACACAAAGCAGTGAAAAATATTATCATGGTAGGACCAGCCACCAACCAGTGTTGATTGTGTTAAGCATAGTGTTGTATAAAGCAACCTGTTTGACCAGAGTTCTGATGGTGTGGAAAAACTAAAGATGTGCATTTATGCATTGCATGGGCAGCTACCACTTGAAACACCTGAAATCTCTGTTGGGACCATTTAGCTTCTGAACGGCCATCCCACTCTTAGATGCTCAGACTATTTTCCTGGTACCTGATCTCCAGAGCCTGTGGTAACCCAGTCGAGTAGGCAAGGGCTTAGGACATATCCTGTCAGCAGTAAAGGGAAAAAGTGGGCTAGAGAGTCTCCATAGTCTGTAAATTGGGTTTTCTTGTCAGAAATGTTCTGGTGCATTCTTGAGTTTGTCTCTAAACCCTTTTCAACACCTTCATAAACTAACTGTACTGAAAAAACCTGCTGTGTTTTGTCAGAAGAGAGTCTGTATTTGCTTCCTGCAGGAAAGTGATGCCTCTGTGGGGTGGGTGAGTCAAAAGCCATGCTTTCATATGCAGCTGCATTTATCCTATTCAAAAATTAGATGTTCATCCTGAGCTTTGTGTTGCTCAGTCAGTTGTGATCTCTGCAGTTTTGCCTCAGCAAAGCCATTTTGCCCAGCACTTGTCTTTAAACACACAACTAGTGCTTCTACTTGGAAACATAAGTTGGAGACAGTTATTAAAATATGAAAATAAGCCTTTGCCATAAATTTCCCTGTAATTTTCCTTTTTGTCACTCACATAGGGTTTTTGTTCCATGTTTGAGCTCAGCGTGATATCAACAAGTTGCTTGTGATTTAAATAGAAGAAGCCAGCTGCCAGGAGTAATGCTTGCAGGTATTCCTTCTTTTCTTTATTTGCCTTACAGCAGTGCCTTCAGGCCAAAGCAAAGATTGTGCTGGCAGCATCTGAGTACTTATTTCCTCCCCCTCAAATCTATACAGATAAAGGAATTACCACTATCTTCATTGCACAGGTAACAGTAGGGAAAAATGAAGTGACTTGCCTATGGTGATGCTAGGAGTGTCTGGCAGAGATGGAAAGCAAAGTGTTATTTCTTCTGGTCTTATGCTTTAATCCCAGTGCCATCCTTTTGTGTGACCAGCCACTTTGAACGATTTAGATTTTTCCGTAACATCTCCTGGCACAAACGTGCCAGCTGGTAAATGGCACTAAATGTATGTCTCCTGGATCTCTGCCTTTCAAGATCCTTTTTATCACTCACCTTATGATACCCAGCTACCTTTGTAGAGCCTTGTGCCTGGAAGGATCTCAGGATGTGCTCATCTAACCTGCTTTAGAACTTCCGTAGGCAGAGATGCCAGAGGTTCACTGGATGATTTTTTTCCAATGCTTGTCCTCAGAAAGCTGTACCTAAATTTAATACTGTGCTTGTCTTGCTCCAGAGACAGCAGCCTTTTACTTATTTGAAGACTCATGTTCTCTTTCAGTCTCTTTTTCCCCAGGACAGAACAGTCCCTGTTCATAGCTTTCTCAACTTGTGCTTTTTCTCCAATTCCCTCTTGGATTCCCTCAAAATGCACTGTGTTTTTCCTGACATTCAAAATGGGCACAGTGTGGAGCTACCAACTCCCTCAAGCACTCTGCCCTTCTCCCCAAGGACTTCATAAATCACTTTACCTACTAGGAAGCTAGGAAGACTTAGCAAGGCAAACAGCTCTAGAGAAGGTGCATTCCGTAGCAGAGCAGGGAAACAAGAGATACAGAAGGGTTTGCTGAGCCAGGGAAACCCCAGGGGAGTGCCGAGACCCACTAGGAGCCCACAACTTGTACAAGAGGGCTGATGAGTGGGCAGGGCCAAGAGTATCCACTGCCAAAAAGAGCAACCTTAGGGAGAACTGTCAGCAATCAGGGTGGGCAAACAGGGCATGGTGTGGGAGTTTGTGCAGGAGGGCGCACAGGGAGGTCACATTGCACTGACTTGAAAGGGAGAAGAATCTCAATTCATCCCACTCCTACCTGTTTGATGTCAGAGCCAACAAGAGATGCCCAGAACCTGGAGAGGGATCAAAGCTCAGCAGGAGATCACCTGAAGAGCAGCACAAATGCATTCCAGCCAGTCCAGCCAGTAAATCGGCTTTGTCAATGTCCCAACTTAAATGCCTCTATGCAATCACATGTATGGGAAATAAACAAGAGGAGTTAGAGACGTGTATGCCTGTGACCTTATTGGCATCACAGAGATGTGATGGGATGGCTTCTATGTCTGGAGTGTTGGAATGGAAGGCTACAGGCTCTTTAGGAAGGAGAGACAGGGGAGATGAGATGGGGAGTGTTGCCCTCTATGTCAGTGGCCAGCTGTAATACATGGAGCTCTGCCTAGGGATGAAAGAGGAGCTGACCGAGAGCTTATAAATCAGGATTAAAGTGAGGGCAAGAACAGATGACTTTATGGCAGGGATCTGCTACAGGCCACACAACCAGGAAGATCAGGTGAATGAGGCCCTCAGTAGACAGATAGGAAATGCCTCTTGTTCACAAGCTCTGGTCTTCATGGGGGACTTCAACCACCCTGATATCTGTTGGAGGGACAACACAGCAGGGCACAAGCAATCCAGGAGGTTCCTGGAATGTATTCATGACAACTCTCTTCTCCAAGTGACAGAGGAGCCAACAAGAAGAGGTGCTGTGCCTTGTTCTCACCAACAAGGAGGGACTGGTGGGGAATGTGAAGCTCAAGGGCAGCCCAGGCTGCAGTGACCACGAAATGGTGGAGTTCAAGATCCTTAGGGCTGCGAGGAGGGTGCACAGCAAGCTCTCTACCCTGGACTTCTCTGAAGAGACCAAAGTCTGCTCTCCTGATCTTCTTGGTAGAGTACTGTGACATGAAGCCTCCAAAGGGAAGAGAGACCCAAGAAAGGTGATTAATATTCAAGGATCACCTCCTCCCAGCTCAGAAACAATGCATCCCAGAAAAGTGAAATTCAAGGCAAAAATGCAAAACATAGATGAAAAAAGATCTTGGACAAAACCAAACACAAAAAGGAAGGCTACAGAGGGTGGAAGCAAGAACAGGTAGCCTGGGAGGAATACAGAGAGATTTTCTGAGCAGCCAGAGATAAGGTTAGAATTAAATCTGACCAGGGACATAAAGGGCAACAAGAAAAGCTTGTATAGGTACATCAGTGATAAAAGGAAAACTAGGGAAAATGTGGACCCTCTCCAGAAGGAAACAGGAGACCTAGTCACCTGGGACAGAGAAGCTTGAGTTACTCAATGACTTTTTGCCTTGGTCTTCACCATCACTGCTCCAACCACAGTGCCCAAGTCACAGAAGGCACAGGCAGGGAGCATGAGAATTAAGAACCACCCACTGCATCCAGCTCTGATACTGCCAACATAAGGACATGGACCGGTTAAAGAGACTCCAAAGAAGGGCCATGAAGATGATTAGAGGGCTGGAGAACCTCACTTACGAGGACAGGCTGAGAGAGTTGGGATTGTTCAGCCTGGAGAAAAGAAGGCTCCAGAGAGACCTTAAGGTAGCCTTCCAGTACCTGAAGGGGCCTTACAGAAAGCTGGAGAGGGACTTCATACAAAGGCCTGTAGGGATAGGACAAGGGGTAAAAGCTTTAGAAGAAAAGAGGGTAGATTCACACTAGATATAAGGAAGAAATTTTTTATGATGATGGTGGTGCAGCACTGGAACAGGTTGCCCAGAGACATTGTGGCTGCCTCATCCCTGGAAGTGTTCAAGGCCAGGCTGGATGAGGCTCTGAGTAACCTGGTCTGGTGGAAGGTGTCTTTGCCCATGGCAGGGGGGCAGAAATAGACGATCTTTAAGGTCCCTTCCAACACAGACCATTTTACAATTCTGTGAAGCTGCTGCTCTTCTTCCTTCCTTCCAAAGGGGCATTGCATGCTCCTATGTTTCACATTGCAAAGGTTGTTCCTTAGGAAGCTTGAAAGTACACAAATTTCCCTTGGTAGTATCAGGAGGTGTTTTCCCAAGCACCTGTAGTAAACTTTGATCTGTGCTGACTTTGCTAGTCAGCTTCATCTCAGTGCTTGGAACATGAGATTTTGGGGCTAACAGTGCCTATGGTCACACTTGAGTGCCAAAACACTAGGAAGGATACCTGGGTTGGCAGCAAGGATGAAATCTGTTAGATTTTGTCTCTACTTGTCTGCCATTTCCCTTAAAAACAGTAAAAACCTGGACAAAGTTTGCCCTGATCCAGAAAAGCCACTGTCAGTCTAAAACCAAGGACAGGGTAGGAGTGGGCTTATGGATCACATGTATATATACCCACAGGTACATAAACCTTTCCATTTCAGCTCTAATAATTTTGAGATTTTACCATTCTAGGTTTTTGTTCTAATATTACCTATTTCATGTATTTTCATTTGTTTTTAAGAATTTTATTTCAAGCCTTCTGGTCTTCATTGGGGAACTTACTTATGGAAAAGGTCTGGACTGTGGTTCTGCAAAGCTATGGCCAGCTCAGGGTCCTGTCAAAGGTGGTGAGCTCATGCTTTTCTTCCATTTCTGAATGAGAGGTGTCAGAAGAACAGTGGCAGTGTCAGAAGGGGCCAAATACCATAGAAAATCCAAAACAAGCTACAATGGGAGTTAGGGATTTGCCTGTTCTTCCCTCTGACCTGCTGCACCTCTTCAGTAGCTGTTCTTCAAGTGGAAACATAAGGAATTTATTTGTCTGCCTCTGATTTCACTAGAGTATTTAGTAATTTGACTTTAACATTAGAATTCATCAGCAAGACTGATTGCTGTATCATACAGAGTGGCAGGCTTGGCAGAGAAGGAAATTTCCTCTGCAATTTAAAAACAGTCCATGAATTTGCTGGGTTTAGAGTTTGATAGCAGCTGGAAGAAGGATGCATCAAGTCTTGTATGAAGAAAGAAGCCAATTTAGAAATTAAGAAGGTGACTTATGGTAGGGAGCAGGGATACGCATGTTTCACGTTTTATTCAATATCTTTGTTTTGGTTTTGGTTTGTTCTTATTGGCATGTGATTTTAAAAGGAAGTTTTTGCTTAATGCAAGTAAGATATTAGTTTGCGAATTATAGGAGAGGTGCTGGTAAGTGTGCTGGAGGCTAGTTGATAAATATACTCAATAATGAGAATTCTACAGCTAAATGCTGAACCCCATGGCTATGATCCAGTCAAATGCTGACAGCAGTGGTAGTGCTCATGCGCTTAAAATTAAGCATTTTCCTAAAGTGCTTTGATGAATCAGAACCAAAGTCCTTATCACCTTGCTAGAAGTGAATTTATTACAGTGTTGTGAATCAATAGTATTTATTCTTAGGCTTCATAACTAAACCACTAATGGAATATAGGGAAATTACAGTTTTTCTGTGGCACGAAGGAATCTGGCTCTGGTCTTAACCACAAACTGTTCCCCAGCTTTGAGAAAAAGTTACTATCTTTATTTCCAGAGGGCCTAGAAAAGCAAAATCAGGTATTGGAATTCCCTGTGGATCTGCACAAGATATTTCTTCATGCCTCTCTTCCTTGCTCCAACAACTCTTCATCCCAGATAGGTGTTTGCCTTAGGGGCAAGCACCTGCTTGGGACATCAGGGAGGCCTTTTTTTCTTGAGCAAAGGCAAACTGTGATACCCTAATGTCTCCCTCTCCCTTCTGAGGATCAGCATAAATTGAAGCTTAATAGGAACTAACTGTGCAGGACTCAGGGCTGATGCTGCTGTAAATACAAATGAATATATGTTAGGCCTGACAATTGGAAAGAAATTTCCCAAACAGTGAGATATGGCCAGAGCCAGTCTTGCCAGGCCAGTTTTTTTAATTATTTTTCCAAACAACCTGTAGCTTTATGAAGGGGGTTTTGGACCCTGCAAAATACGAACGAGTGTTTGCAAGCCTTCAGGTTTCAAGAGAAAAAAATTACCTCAATTGGTGTTACAGAGTACAGAGGATTCCTCAACAACTGAAATACCAGGACATTTCTCTACATCCCAATAGTGGGCATTTCCAGTAGTGGCTGTGCTAGTTAGCTCACAGTATCTGGAGATAAACTATTGCTAATGCCATTATTCTAGTTTACAACTTTTGAGATTGCTGGTCAGGGGAGAGGGATCCTAATACCTGCAGTTTTCTCTTTTGGTATCTGATCATGTTTTCTTCAAGCCTCATGCCTGCAAACCATGTGAATCTGCAGGCAGCTTCCATTCTTTAAGAGTATGCGTCTCTCATCCGTGATTGGCAGGAGTCAAAAGTATGTCTGTAGAACTCTGTAAACAGAAGGCAAATAGAAAGAATCCAATTTATTTTTGGAAACCATGTGTTTTTAAGAGTCTTGTCAAAGATTATGTGGTTTTTTTGAGATGGCAGCGATATATGATATGTTCCAGCTCTGTTGTATATGGGGTGGTGCACACATGAGGAATGACAAGGCAGTCTTACCCCAAAGGCTCTGTAGTTTAGTCCCTAGTTTTTGTGATGTCTTTAAGCTCTGCTTGTAATCCTGTTGCAATTGTAACATATGATAGCCCTGACACAGGGTAACTTCATTAGGCTAGATTTTTTTAAAAACTATTTGCTTGCTTTGTAAGTGTTTTTTGGAAACATTCATACAGTCAGCAACAGGGCATACAGAAAGGAGTGCCAGAGGTGAGATGTTGCTATGGCTTCCTGTGTTGCCTCCACAAAAGTAGGTGCTTCAGTGAGTCTTAGCAATATTTTGCTCAGGCAGAATATTTTGTGAATGACAAAGATTGCTTTGGCTTCATCCACTGTCCTTCGAGGAGTATGTGTTGAGCCCTGCTTTCTTACAATTAACACAGTATTTTAATTAAATGGTAAAGACTGTATACAAACATTTAAAGCTGTGCATTTTATTGTTTTCTTAATTTATGTGTCAATAATTAGTAATTGGTCTTAAAAACAAAGGAATTTTATAGATACATTTTTATAACACAAGGTATTGCAGCAAGGATTTGAGTAGTGATTTTTCACGTGCAGTAAGGCTGCTCTCTTGCTATTTCTTCTTTGAATACCATTTTACAGGGGTAGCCAGATATCATGGAGTGTTGGCTAGTCACTGTGCTGTTTCTCTTGCAGCCTCCTCCAGGAGATACTCAGAGAAAAGGTGGCCTTGAATTACTTGAATTTAGTGTGAACACACCTCTCCTTCCCTCAAACGTAGTGGAATTACTGCAAGAATAAGATATTGGGGCACAATAAATCTTGGAAATCTGAGACAGCACTGATGCATAGTCAGGCATATCTCCTGAGCTGTTACACAGATCAGAAATAAGAGATGAGCCATTATCCCTGTGCTAATGCAAATTGCATGCAGATTACTTCTGTTTTCTCTCTAATGTGAATATGAATTGAAGGGCTCTTTTTCTAGTTTGTGTCTTTGAACTCATGAGCACTTCTCTGTAGTGGGGCTGCTGGTAATTAAAAGTGTTGGGTTAGTAGTGTCCACAAAACCACAGTGTCTACACTGCTCTCTTTACCTTTAGCAAAGATACTTTTCTAGTATCTTAGGTCCAGGGATTAGAAGCCTAGAGAGAAGTTATCTGAGGAAAGCTTTGTCAAAGAATGAACAGATGCTCAAGAGAATTAGACACAAATTAGGGTTTCACTTTTCCTGAATCCAACTTTCTGTCCAGCTGGGAAGCAGCAACATCTTGGGAGCACCTTGGCTGTGACCAACTTGGGCATCGTGTCCTGTTGCTGAGCTCAAGGAGCCGTGTTGAATCTTTTAGGAACTGCGGTGGGAGCCACCTGAAAGATTGCCCCTTTTCAAATTAGATAGAACTGGTTCCTTGGGTTAGCCATGGATTCATATAGAAAAATGGGGCCCTGCCTTCTGTCAGGGCCCCTGAGTGCTTCAGATGGGTTACTCTCTCCTCTGACCTCTTTTGTTTCAAGATACACATCAGGGCATCTCAGGTTTCAGAGGCATTCAAAAGGGTGGTAGATAACAGAGACTGCAAATATATCTAAGATCTGGCACTTACAGGTGGTCATCATGGTAGGTAGAAGATGTGAAGAAACATTATGTATTTATTGACAAAGAAATTTGAAGATTGTGTTTTCATTTTGATATTTGATGTATGAAAAGGACCAGCATAAAGTCCCCATCTACTCAAGAGACACCTTGAAAAATCGTGCAAAAGAAGATGATCTCCATATATGAACCATATTTTAGGATTAGGCTCCTATTCGGCAAGGTGTTTGGATTTAATCTAATCATGAGGCTAAAATTTACTTCCTTGCACTATTTAGAGCCTGTGCATGATTGAAATCCCATGAAAGACCTCAGATACAGTTGAAAAATCATTTAATGCTACTTAATACAAGGACCTTTCATTTCCTGGACTTAGTTTTCGGAAACATTGGCAAGCACCTGAAAAATTGTGGCCCAACCTTTTTGTCTAACTAGCCAGCCACAGTTTGCAACTACTTGTTCTCAAGGTACGAAGAGTTTGGGGTACACTTTGGGATATTAACAATTGCAACACAAAAGTCAAGTTATGACTCAAATGCTAAGTTCTGACCCAGGCATAATATCCACAGTAAAAGTACTCTTAAGGGAGCTATCAGGTGCTTTTCTAAAAGTCTGTAGTTTCTGTAGAGAAATAAAAAGAGGTTTTGGCTTTTTTTCCTTCCCCAAACAGTGTTTCTGTTTTAACTAATGCATCTGTCTTGTTTAAAATGAACATACTGCTTGAAGCCGCTTGCAATTTCACATGCCTTTAGTGTGACTTGGTGAATAATCCAAGTCTTGCTCCAAATTCTGAAGTCACCAAAGGCCTGAGAAAAAAAAAAGTCAACAATTCCATTAATTAGAAACTGAGTGAAAAATTGCAATATACCAGGCTTTTGAAGTGACACCAGAATTACTTCTCTTGTTGTTATTCTTCTGATACAGGTTTCATTTGCTTCAATTAAACCTGGTTTTATTAGGTGTATTAATGATAACATAACTGTTTGGTTATATGATGACAGGTGAAAGTATTGATTTAATCAAAAGCATGAATTGGACTTTTAAATCTTCTGGCATAAATTCGGACTGCAAAGAAACATGGCATCACATGGAGGGAGGAGCCCCAAGGTGTATTAAAAAGTCTGATGTGTAGATCTCAGACGTTCGCTCATACAAGAATATATGTACTCATGGTAAACGAAATTGCAAACACATGAAAATCCATAGCATAGATGTCTATAAAAAGTGATGCTTATGTCTCTAGACATCTGTGTCATAGATGTCTGTAAGAGTAACCAGGGCAGAGACGGGAGCCGTAGGATCTTCCTCTTTGATGCCTTAGTTGTCTTTGAAAAAACCCAAATACCCCGAAGGCCAAAGGAAGTAGAGGTGCCAGTCCCTTTGCCCACATAAATAAGCATCTCGTTGTGGGCTACTCTGGGTTGCTCTGAGTGAGGATCTGTCCTGGCAGAAGTTAAAGCTGATTAAAAGTCTTGGGCTGATGGCTTGTCTTTTGCACTGAGGGTGAAAGGAGTTAGTTTGTTTGGGTTTGCGGATTTTTTTATCAGAAGTGGAGAACTTCACTGGCTGTGGGGCTGAGTGAGATGGGGAACTGTTAGCTTTTGGTTTTGCCAGAGTGAAAAATACTAAGGCAAAAGTAATGGGTGGAGAGAGCATTAGATAGACCATGAAATGTAGAAACTGGATTATTTGTTTTATCTTGGTACAGTGGTCATTCACCTGATAACATTAGTTTCTCTTAAAATATAATTAGCATTTTATTCCACTAAGCATTATTGTGTGTTAGACATTAGTGGGACATAGCAAGGTATGTTGTAAATATGGAGTTTGGTGCCTAGATGGCTAATTCAGTTCTAATGTCATTATTAAAGGTTGCAGAGGAACAATGTCCTAAAATGTCTGTTCCTCATGAACTAATCTCCTGTAGTTATTCAGATGTGACTAATGATGCATCTTCTGCAGAAACTTCAATTTGTTTATTTGGTATGTACCCTTATTCTTCTTGTGAAATGTTAGAAACAGAACAAAAAGATAGAATCAGTTTTCTATGCTTTTCTTTGCTTCCTGATTAATTTTTGGTCTCAGGAAAGCAAAAATGTACATTAGCAATTTCACACCTTGTTACATCTTCTGTTTGCTTTCATCACACGCGTGGCTGTTTTCATAAATAGCAAACATAAACATAAATGATGTAATATCCCTCTTTGATCTTCAGTGTGTGGCTGAGAAATTAACGCATATGTGCACATTACTTGTAAAGCAGCGTCAACAATTCACGATGTACATTCACCTTTTGTAGTGTCAAGGCAGGAATTTGAACAAGACTTCTGTCTGCTTACATAAGAAACATGAGAATTATAGCTTTATGTGTCTTGACTCTTACGTGAATATATTTTTTGAAATGTTGTACTTCAAATGGAAGGGTTCTGTGGCTTGACTTCTTTCTGTTAAGAGGATGCTGCCCTTGCAGACTCAGTGACCTTTGAAAAGTGAGTCTCAAGTAATCCTTTTATTTCTCTGAGATCATATAGCACAGTATCCAGTTGCAGGCTTTTAAGATGGAATGATTGCAGACTTTGTCCACTTACCTGGATTGGATTACATTTTGTTTGACAAAGAAAGCTAAAATACTTATACCTTCCTTCCTTCGCTTCACAGCATTGTGATCTCTGTGCATTCAGGATGCAGAGTAGTTGCTATATCATGCCAGCAGTGCTGGGATTTATTGAATTTACTTAATTGGCCTTTATCTCACGGTTACACTTTAACGCTTCTTTTGAAGGCGATTCAAAAAGGATAGGGTTACTCCCTTTCTAATTTACTTTGAGAGTTGTGTTACTCATTTTCTTATCTTCCCTCCATTTCCCCGTAGAGCAGAGCATTCTGTAGAGCCACAATTGAACATGTTAGAGACTTGCACACCAGGAGATTTAAGTCCATGATGTTGTTAGCTAGCCAAGCTTTGTGCAAACTGCTTTTTAAAGAGAATGCTCTGTTAAAGGAGTGTGGGAAGTTTGATGATTGTTTTTGGGTGGCTGGGGGTCTATTTTGTGTTGTACTATGCTGGTGCGCATGAAGGAGAGCTAAACTGCCCTGAACCTCCCAGGGAAAGATTTTGCAGCAGAGTTTGGAATCACTTGCATTGTTTTCTTGGTTTTAAAGCACTTGTGAGCCTCGACCCTATAAACACTTCAGGAAACCTCAACAGAGTGGAAGAAAAGTCCATTATCTGGTCCGGCAGTTTTGATCCTGGGAATTGGATGGTTTTCACCTTCCTGAGAGGCATTCAATACCAGAGAAGGCTGAGGTCTCCCGTCCATGCACTTCTCAAATTTGCTTTTACTAATAGTTTAAAAAGGTTTAATGCTCAACACTGACTTTCTCTGTCCTGCCAGACCTCTACTGCCAGCTCTGTAAGCATGGAATGGGTGTTGCAGGGATTTGGGGGCAATGGAGAACAGTCCCAGAGGGCATAGGTCCCTTTTTCTGAGTACTTTGGTGGCTCCACCCCCTATCTGTAGCATCTAAGTGATCAGTATGGTCTCTTTAACTAGGACTGTAGAACCTTCTGTTATTTGGCACAATCACCACACAGTGAGACTGGTTTTCCAATGCCTCTGAAAATCATGTAGCTTCCTTGCATTAGAAGGAAACTTCATACAGTTTTAATGGATCTCCCTACTCATTATGTCTTCTGTGAGCTAATACATCTGACCATACACATGTGCACGGACCACATACCTCACACACACAACTCAGCTTGTTGTGCTCATGAATGCATAATGCGTATTTAGGCACCTGGGTTAATTAAGTAAAGTTCTGTGTCAGATTAGCAGTTTGTACTTAGGTTGTTATTTGCCTTCACGTAGCCCAAAAACTTGTAGAGGATGTCGACCAGGGGTAAGGTGACTTTTGCAGATGAAAATTTGTTGACGATCACTGTACAGCGCCTGCATAAATAATATGATCATCATCAAATCAAGGTGGTTTTTACTCACTCAGTGGAGCAGTTGCGAGCACAGTGGTGGATGCACAACTGACAGGCAAACGTTGTCTGTGCAGCCTGATGCCAGCTCTCCAGCAGAAATCAATATGGAAATGGCCAACACCTTTCAGGATCCTCCAAGAGCCAGTCTGGGGAAGGATTAGTAAACAGGAGTGAGAAAAACTGGGCCTGAAGCAAGACTGAGGTGCAGGAATTTGCATTAAGAGAAGTCTTGCTACTAACCTTCAGTCCAGAAATAATTGTCTGGAGCTCTTCCCTTACTTTTTGGCTTAAAATCAGACCTGGAAAAATTAATTTATTTATTGTCTTTATTTTACTTGATGTGTTGGGAGTTTTTTTAGTATTAAGATAATTAGCTAGTCCTGCATATAGAAGAAATTTTTTTTATATAGTTCTAAATACATTTTGAAAGATAAAATGTGGTCATTTGCTACTGTTCTTTGCACTCCATTCCTCATATGGGCACAAAAATCTTTGCCATGGGTCTCCCCAGCCTCCCTGTCATCTTTACCAGGAACTGGCCCATGTGGAGGGTGAGTCAAAACCCCTCAGCCAGGCATGGGCTGTTTTTGTCTCTGGAGAAGCTGCTCTTGGCCCTGAAAATGAGAGACTGAATTTTGCCTGTCCCCTTTTCTTTTCACTCAGTGTTGTTTCCTAATCTCTAGCATGAAATACCTGGGGTGTTGGAGTTGCATTGCCCATAGCAACTTTTGCTAGAGAGCTGGCAGGGTGGTAGCAACCACAGCTTAAAAAGTCTCTGCAGACATCGGACTGAATACAAAGGATCAAACCTGTTTCTGATGCACATGTGTGCTGCAAAGGGCAGATAACCTTTCAGAGCTGCATCTTAAAATAATAAGCAGAGCTGGTATAGCTGCTTTCATGCTGTGGCTTTCCCAAGCACACCACGAACTTCCGAACCGTGATTGCCATTAAAATCTTTTGCCATTTGCGAGGAATTAGCATCACTATGTGAACTGTAACACCCCAGTGATATTTATGGAGAGCAATTGAATTATAAAGGTCATAATATTCCCTGCTTCTGGAAGGAGGGGGCTAAAAGATGCCTAGTCTTAAACTACTTGCAATCCAAAAAATAGTTAAGAAACCCATGTAATCTAAGGTTTTGTGAAGAATATATAACTTGAAAGAGGACAGAACAAAGTAAAACATAATCAATATGTAATCCTGATAATGTAGGCCCTTGACACGTTTGAAAAGGGAAGGTGTGGAGTTGATGTGTTTGAAAAATGCTTGAAAAGACAGGGTTGATGTATAGGCTGCTGACAGTAGTTTGTGTTGTTCCTTTGCTCGGGCTAGTGATGCTGGTCAGCTGCTGAAAATCTGTGCAAGTCCAGTTGTTAAAGATGGGCAAATACCACCAAGGTAAAAACAGACCCTGCTGATCTGCAGTAGCTAAGGATTGCCTTGTGTTTGAGGATGCACTGAGGAGTTTGACTTTGGCCAGGGCAGACCATCTTGCTAACAATGGTTTTTGTCTGTTCTGTTTTTCTCCTGTCTTGCAGCACCTTCTCCAGTCAGTAGTGTGAAAAAAGGGAAGATAACTAAAAATAGCATCTCCCTTTCCTGGCAGGAGCCAGATCGACCCAACGGCATCATCCTGGAATACGAAATCAAATATTTTGAAAAGGTGTGATGGACTGATTGCTGAGTATCCCAAGTACCTTCTCTTTACTGTTTTCTTCATTTAGTTATAATTATTTGAGTCATGGAAGGGAATGGAGTGGTTTTATGCATAAATCAATGTCAGATTGATTTTGCAGTAAATGATTAGGTAGACTTGAAATGAGGGTGTTGCTTTCCATTAGTGTGCCACTTCTCTTGAACAAATACATTAAATATGCGTGTCAAATTCCTCTGTGGCCTTATCACATTAAGATAGAGCCTGCTCATTTGTTAAAAACAGGAGGGGGTTGGGGATTGAGCATCTGTCTCCTCCCAGAAACATCAGACAATCCCTCGCCTTAGGTATTTCAATTTCTCACTTGATTTTTCATCCACAGTGTAAGGAGAGGAGAAAGGTTTTGTGAAGAGATTCTGTATGCTCTGATATGAAGAAGTGAATCCTGGCTTAACAGCTTGCCTGGGTTTTCCAACTCTTACTCTCAATCTAATGGGAAGCACTCTCCCTACAAAACTTGCCTCTCCTAGTCTTCCTTTCCAATGTCAACTTGTACTCTTCCTGAAAAAATTAATGTAGTTTAAATTAAATAGGTTACAAATGCCCTTTATCAGAATAGTATACTTTGAGTGATACAGCCTTAAATCTTTGGAAATCTTAGATTTCCTTGAATCAGGTTTGCAGGAGTTGACCAAACAGCAGTTTTGTGCCATAGCTGGAATGGTAAGGTGTTCTTTTTTCTTCTGAAACACCCAGATTTTCTACATGAAAACAAGAAAAAAATAATGAAATTGAGTCACAATTCACTTTTTTGGGGAGTTGAATTTCTGTTTTGAGGAAGATATTTCATTAGCTCTGTCTATGACCCAGCTGAAATCACTGAACAAGGACCAGTACTAGGTCCTTATTCTTTCTCTCTTCTTTCTCTGACCATGGGAGGGACCTGCTCAAGCAGTCCATGCAAAGAGGGAAAAGAATTTCATAAATCTCCATCAAGATAAAACCAACATTATTTTCGCAGATGAGGGAAATGGGCGCTAGATGTGTGAGTGACTTAAATAGGGCTGAGGCTTTCAAGATTAAAGCGCAAAGCAAGAATCAGGTTATTCTGTTGCTGGAAATAATCCATTGCTAATTATTTTATTACCTTGTGTGAATGACTGTTGTGGCACATTTTCTTACCATGGAATGTCCTGGGAAGATTAGCTTCTAGAAACCTTGATAATGAGCAAATAATTAAAGCAAAAAAATCCATATATTCCTTCATTTTACTTAGTTTGTTTTCCAAAAAATTGGCAGGATAGGGGGCTTAAAAATGTTGTATTTGTGGTCCAGAACTACTCTCAAATAGCTTCACTAAGTAGTTCTTGAAGTGCAAGTCCTTCATGGGGATGTAGATCCAGCCAATCCAACTTTATGCTGTCTTGATTTATTTCATTCAGGTTGATAGTGAAGTTTAGTATTTTCCATAGAAAAGCCCAAGAGTCTAAGTGTTTGCAGAAGCCAACAGTATATTGAAAACCTAACTGGCTGACATACAAGCAAAGATGTGACTTATTGCTTTTTAACCAGTCATTGAGTTAGATTGGGGATTTTGTCCTTAATCCTTTTTGTTTGTTGCTACTATAATTTGTATTTTCTGGATTTTCAACCCTTCATAAGGGTAAATTCACAGCATTAATTTCCAAGGGACAAGAATTGTCTATATTAAATGTTTGGGAAAATTGAGTTTTGTCAGATCATGGTCCTGTAAGAGGAATCACTCTTTAATATGATAAAAAAGGCACATATATATATGTGTTTGTGTGTGTGTGTACACATTTCTCCAAAACAGATTTCAAATGAGAAATTCTGTAATTTTACATTTGGAGATTCCCAACATCTTAGCCAAGTATAGTACTATCTATTGGAAGTTGTCCATTAAATTAAGAAAAAAAAAAGAAAAATCAGTTCAGATCCTAAGAGCTATGCAGAAATCTTGGTAGAAAATTACTAAGAACTCTGGTTTAACTCATAATAATTTGGATATGAGAGGATATGGTGAATAAAAAGCAGTTTCCAAATTTGTAGACCTTAATTTATGAGCTCTTGTCTAGATTATGTGTTACAGTAAATAATTCTAAGAGTAATTACCAAGCATTTGAGCAAAATTTTAATCAAAGAACTGAAATTGTTTCATATTAGAAACTGATGTAGATGAAGATTTATTTCAGCAGTTTTTCTTCTAGTTCATTGCTGCAGAAGAACAATGCAAAAATTAGGTATTTTCCTGGAGTTTTGGTTTATTACTCCCTTCCCAACGTCTAATTCTTGGTTCTAGAAATGCCAGCTTAAAGTTGTACAATGTATAATATATTATTCTCTTTTAGGCCTGGATACATTACTGGGAAGCTGTGTTGGTATAAATTTAAAATCCCTTTCTAAGGCGATGGGGCTTTTTTTATCTTCCCTGTGCCTTGGGATTGATCTTTGTATAATAAACCTTTCCATTGCCCCAGGCCATGTGCATCCTGAGTGATGGAAAGCTACTTCTACTACAGATGCCAGTTGCATGCCTCCTAGAATCATTGATTATAAATTGAAAATGAGAACTCATATTTTGTACTGCAGAAAGGACCTTCAGAGAGGGGGTTTTGAGGAAAAATCCTCAAAAATGCATGCTTCAGTCACCCTTTATAACATTGCTCTGGGGGTTGTTAAGAGTCTATCTTCTCTGAGAGCCATTATTTATGTGTTTGAACTTTATGGTTTTTGGGGGGGTGTTGGGAAAAGGACCAGGAGACGAGCTACACTATCATCAAATCCAAGGAGACAGCAATTACAGCAGATGGCTTGAAACCAGGTTCAGCGTACGTCTTCCAGATCCGAGCCCGGACGGCTGCCGGCTATGGTGGCTTCAGCCGAAGATTTGAGTTTGAAACCAGCCCAGTGTGTAAGTCTTTTTAATTACTGTCGGCCCGTGTCTCTGGAACAGTTACTAGAAATGAGTCAGGGGATCGATATCTTTGCAGAGAGCTCTTCCTTTTACTGGCTTCATCCCCTGACTTTGGAAACATCAGGCACATTGTGATTGTGCACTGAATGTATCTGTCCTTTGCCTCCTCAGCCCACATCGTGAGCAGGAGGTCTTCAGGCTTTCCCTGCTTAGAAAACTCCTGTATTTATGGGAACTGATGCAAGAGAGGATAAGGGCTCTTCTCTCAGGAGGGACAGAGGGGCTAAGATCTGTTCCTCCACACCTCTTAATGGTATTCTGCAAAGGATGCTGAGCTCTCTTAAATATCTGTATTTGGGGAAAAAACCCTGAAATAGTGCCTCTCTGCAAGGGGGGGAGTTTAACAAGCATTAGTGTCTTTTGGTGCAAGTTCCTGTCAAGTTAAAAGATAGTTTCTGTTGGCTGCCAATGCCACAGCCTCAAGGAAAGGAGTTCGACTTGTGATCAGAAATGGAAAAAAATGTGCACTGCATGTGCAGGACTTCTGCTTGATCTGGTACAGATTTGTGGGGTTTGAAATTTTCTATTTTTCTTTTTTTTTTTTTTTTTTTTTACTGAATCTGATTATCCAGGTCTGGATTCTGGAACAGATTCTGTGGCAGAGTGAACTCCTGAGGCACACAGAGGCTCAGCTGCTCTTTCTTCAGTGTTCAGGCACAGCTGTGGGGAAATTCTTTTTGTCCCAAATACAGAATTTTTGCTGAGGTGTCATATATAATTTTCTCCACCAGAAAGTATGTCTTTCGTCTTTTAGTTTGTACAACTGTCATTTATTAATTTTTTATACTTTTTGCATGGGAGAGAAATTTTGTGGTGGATATACTCTATTCATTCCTGTGGAAAAGAGACTATTTTCTGTGTTTTCCTTGGAAATTTAAATTCATCAATACTTTGATTACTGTTACTCCAGTTCATTTAAAATTCATCATCTTTGAGAAGAAGATGCCAAGTTGTCTTTTCAATTCATGCTACCTTTGAAGCTGTAATAGATTTTAAACAAATCATTATATATGTGCAGATGTAGCTGTGGAGCCAGTGATTGAGCTAATATAGTGAAAATTGCATCACAATGCAAACATTAATGCAATAGGAATGGTCTATTTGATGTATATCTTATTGTATTAACCATTAATCATGCCCAATAAGTAGCAACCAAATCATGTTATGCCAAAAATTATTATATATAGTTTTGCTCTCAGTTGGAAAGTTTCTAGTTTAAAGTCATTTGAGTAATAGTGTTCCAGACTATTAAGGAGTAATACATGAAATATATGCACATTTGATCTAGTACCTACAGTTCTGGTCTCAAAATAGTGGCACTCCCATAAAGCCCGTCATGTGTTCATCAGGTTTTTTTGAGGACATCATGTGGAAATATCTTTAAACACTAGAAACGTCTTGAGCCATTTTGTTGCGCCTGCACCCTAGTCCTTTTAGCATTTTAAAGGCAGAGAAATAGGTACTTCTCTGGTACCTAGGAGCTGCTGATGTAGTCAGAGGAATACCTACTGAATAGCCCCCAGTTTGGGAGCTGGGAACTGTTCTTCTCTTGGACTCAAACTCTGGCTGAGACCAGACTTAACAAGATGTTTAAACTCTTGCTAGAATTTAAATACAATGTTAGCCTCAGTATCTTACAAAATACATCTCTGTTTGACATTTAAAACCTTATAAAAAGATTTTTTTTTCTCAAGGCCCTATATAAAGTCAGTATTAGTGTCAGGAGTGACCAGACTCTCACTGCTTTCCTGCATGTCCTGAAGAATCTGAAAACAAGCACAGATCCAAGTCTCACTGCTACTTCAGAGTTCAGATGTGAACTTCATGTTAGAGCCAAAGCAAATTATTTTGATTCAAGCACAGATGAAAACCTGACAGTGACTGTTCTGAGAATCAAAAACAGTCTCCAAATAATTTGGACTGAACAACAGGTTTTGTTTCCAATTTGCAAGATTTCTGTAGTTATCTTTAATGCACTTGGAGGAAGTATACAACAACAGCCTGAGAAATGCAGTCTGGGGAAGCTATAGCCTGCTTTGGACTTTTCCCTTCTTCCAAACTTTGGGAATTTTTACTTTCGGCTGCCTGTATGTGCAATTCTGCAAAGCACCATGAGGCAGCCAGGGCCGCATTTTTCAGTGAAAATTTTTTATTTGAGTGGAAGCTGTTGCTGGATGTATCCACTTGTTACTGTCCTCCTTTCCAAATGCCACTGAGCTTGTCTAGCCTCAATAAAACCTTGGCAAAAGCTGGGTTTAGACTGGGTTGGTGAGCTAATCCAGCTGGTCTGCCGGGCAGGACTAGGAACACGTCACCAAGTTGAGAAGGGGTAATGAAGGTGTGTATGTGTCCCCAGCTTTGAATGGCAGCAAGGTCCCAACTTGGGACCTTGGATTCAGGCTTTCCAGCTGCCATAGATCACAGCAGGATTTATCTGATTTCCCCATCCCTTGAGCTGTGCAAAAAGTTACTGCTTAATGTTCTCCTTTAAGTGTTTTTAATTATTTTGTCAAGGAAGCATTGAAACATCATCTTCAGGAGCCCCCATAAGTTTGTGAAACTAATAAAATCTCCAGATGATGGCAGGGTTTTGGAGCAGTTAACATTAAATATTTAATGTATCAGGACCCATCCTTCTGAAATCATTTATGTTGCTGTAGCAGGTCCACCCCACTCATAGTTAAGCACTGGAGAGCTCCCATATGAAGAACTACTTGAGGCCCATTGCAGATCAGTGTTTAATGACATACCTTTTTGTCTTTCTTTTCTTTTAACAATTGATATGGGGCTATATTCAGTTATTTTATAGCCTCCATAATGTTAATGCTGTGTTAGGGATCCTTTTCTAGTTCAATCATTTAGTTAAAGGCTTCTTCAGTATGCAATTGATTCCTGCTGCTCCCCAGAGTGAATGAAGCTTCATTGCAGGCTGGCACAAGGGCAGGAGCTATAATGAGTTTTTTCCCTGCAGAGCAGCAGTGCCTGCACCAGGGACCTGGTTTTGCAGGGACAACACTAAATTTGTGCCCTGGGGTGGTTAAATATACACTGCTAAATAAGCTGGCAGCAAAGAGGACAAGGTGAAGAGACTTTGGTTTCTACTTGGGGAACCCCACACGCAAACCCCTGGGGAGAGATAGACTCCTTCCCCTTGCAGTGTAGGGCAGATAATCAAGATACAAAGGGTATTAGCATTTACATTTTACAGGTTACAGGAGCTTTCTCACCTGCTCTTACTTAACCTGTGTCAAAACTCAGTTCTTGAACGGCTTTCTTGACCTTTCTGCTGGCATCTTTATCACAGGATTTTGTCTCCTGCCTTTTGGCAGAGGGGCTCTTTACAAGGCATGGGCTGGAAGAATTTTGCCTCCTTTGGCTGATAAAAAGACCAACCAGTGTATGTGTCTTAGCAAATTCCTGTTTTACAGAGGGCACCTTCTGGCCATGTGATATAGATGCCACAAGGAGTTAGTTTATAATTGTTTATAGCTTCTTGAAGTGCAGGTAGTCTTTATCTTGGAGATCTTGCTTATGTCTCTTAACAATAACATTCCATAAATGTCTCTCTGCAAATGGGAGCCTGTTGGGTTTTCATCTTTTATCTCTATGATTTCTAATGCAGCTAACTCAGGAAGAAAAACTTGAGTTCACAAACTCAAGGGCTGCATTTTGCAACAGTTTGGTTTCTGAATTCAGCGATGAGATACAATCTTGTTGAATTTTTGGCTTAGTGTTGCATGTGGTTTTGTTTTCTTTCCACTCATATCTTTTCCAAACTAGAAACAGACAGCAAAGGGGGAAAACACAAACCATAGAAGAAGAAATGAACTGGTAAGACTTGAAACCTCACTGGCAGCCTCACTAGAAAGACTCATATGAGAGCTGACTGTCATTTTAACCTTAATCTCCATTTTCTGTTTCTCATCTCAGCAGTAGCTGCATCCAGCGACCAGAGCCAGATTCCTATAATTGTTGTGTCTGTAACAGTGGGAGTCATTCTGCTGGCTGTGGTTATCGGTTTCCTTCTCAGTGGAAGGTAAGAGAAGAAGCTGTGTATTTATACTTCTCCAACTTTTGTAATAACTTTTATCTGTTCAGCTGATTAGTGGAATTTAGGCAAAAGCAGCATGTGAATAAAGCTTTCAAGCAGTAGCACTGTAAAACAGCACAAGGGTGGGCTGATTGATCTGTTTGGACAAGCAGGAATGGCAAAGGCTCACTCACAGATGTAGTTCACTTCCCAGCGATTGTCATCTGTGTATAGACTGGTCCTGATTATTTGACTTGATTAGCACAAGAGTGTTTTCATATTCCTTTAAAAATAAGCAGAACATATTACAGGTAAAGTATCCTCAACCCCATATGTTTGCATTCAGAGCTTGCAATGGACTTTGCTCACAGAGAAAACTCAACTTCAAGAAAACACATGCAAAGAAAATGGGAAGAAACCCACCATAATGGCCAAATACCTCACATTTTGGTCAGATCTGGATTTCATTTTTCATGTGTAGGATACTGATGTGTTCCCCAAGTGTTAGTAAATTATACAGAGAGCTCCCTCCATGAAGGGAGACACTCAGCTTCAAACCATCAGACAGCCCCACTGACTTCTCATGTGCTTAAACATAGGCAAGTGATGAAAGCCTAGGCTATACTATCTTTGACAACTCTAATGGAAGTTGATGGAATTTGTTGGTGAACAAGAGATTGTGGTACTGGGGCAAAATCTGGCTTGTATCAGGATCAGTTTGTAAAGCAACACCAAATTTGCGTGACAGCCAGCATACAAGACATTTCTTTTGTATTCTACATGTATATTAGTACATTTTTTTGTGGCAGTAGTCAAACAATGCAACATCCTTCCTGCAAAGCAGTGTGAAGTGCATCTCCTGATAAGGCTGAATTTGTTTTCAGTGCAAAGTAAACATTTATGCTTCTAAAGTACCAATCAACCCACTGTTGCTTTCATGATACAGGTCTGTCTTAAGCTCAGATCTAGCAAGGTGGCTGTAAATTACAGGATATTTTAAGTGTTAAGAGATGTTACAGATACTTGCTTAGGAACTGCACTGAGTATGTTGGTCAAGGGTCTTATTTACCAGAGGAGGTAGGCTATCAGTCTGAGAATGCAGAGCAGTGAAATCCAGCCAGGCTGAGCAGCTGGGTCCGCGTGCATAAGGCATCCGTGGAAGGACACAAACACAGTTATTTCCTGTCTTGAAAGGTAAGTGTGGTGCCAGACTCATCTCCACTCAAGGTCAGAGACTGACAGTCTCTTCCAGCTCAGCCGTTAGAGCTCCTGTCGTCTGCTTTGAGTGACTTGTTGGGCTTAAAAATGGAAAAGTAAATGCTACTGTCTGCATGAGAAGCATGCAGCAGCAGAGAGGAGTTGGGGGAGGGTGAATGGCTAAAGGCAATTCACACCAGGCCCTACCAGAAAGCTGTAGTCAAAAGACTTGGCTCTGAACACGGTATCCAGGAGTTCAAGTCTCTCCTTAAAGGCTAGAGGTTTTGATTCAAATTCCTCCTCAAACAGGGCAGGTGAATGTAAACTTTGGCTTCCCTCAGCCTGGATGTGTGCTTATATCAGTGCAAACAGGAGACTGCATGTGGGACCGTAGGGAAGCTATGGATGTAAACTGGCATCTCTGGAGGGAGGAATCTGGGGAGTGAATCACAGGTGGAGGATCCCGTCTGTGGCTGTGGGAATCGCTACTGTGTGGCTACCAGTAACTCTTGCTCTTCCCACAGTCTGGCACGCACTCAGGACTCCTCTGGGGAGGGTGTACCCTTGTAGGTCTCCTTTTTACTGCTACCTTCTCTGATCCAAGCAAGTGGTTGCAAATCCTGAGCCATTTGTCAGCAGTACTTGTTAGTTATGTCTTTCTGTCCTTTTGTCTAATGGGCTTTCCAGGATGTTCTTCCTCTTAGCTCTTTGTCTCTTGGCATGTTTATAAAAGCTCTTGTCTCTTTTGGCTAGAGTTCTATCACCACCTCTACTGCAGCCTTAATCCTTCTCCCTTGTACTCACACCTTCCTCCGTGGACCCCAGGGCACCTGCAGGTTTCCAGGAGCTTCCCCATGATGCCACACTGTATGTGTGGAAAGGGGCAGACACAGGGAGCTGAGCTCTTGGTCCATTTTTATCTTTCGAACCCTTCCCCTGAACTGAGAAGAGCACAGTCCCTCAGCTGGAGGTGGTGGAGAAGCCTCCAGCACCCAGGTTTGGTCCATTAGAAAACTGGCTTCAAAACCACAGAGCTTTTCAGCCAGTTTGAGTTTCTGTGAATTTTAAAACCCATCCAGTACGTGGAGTGACTTGTGAGAACAGAAAAATAAGCCCCAGAAACTCAGTAAGATGACAGACAATTTGAAATTAAACAAAGCAAAACAAAGAAATTGCTCTGGTTTGGAAGAAGCACAGATGCCACTGAGATGTATCACTCATGCTGCTTTGCCTTGGTTATGGATTCAAGACAATTTGTGGAGTGACTCTCCTGCTGTGACACTGCAGGGACAATAAATGGATTCCAAGTCATGGGATAATCCCTTTCTGAATCTGTTAACCTGTTTCTGGAAGATGCTTTCCTATGTCTCTGGAGTGGTTACATTATTCCAGTACTTCATTCCAGGGAGGTAAATTTTCTTTCCTAATTCTTTCCTGTACTTGCTTTTAGAAAAACAACCATTTTAAACTCCAGGTGGAATCATCACTGCTTGCCACACCAAGCAAAGCCCAGGTTCTGTCTTTTCTTCTGGTGTAAGAGAGCAGCTACTGCTCAGCAGCAGAGCTAAGGAAAAAACCCCTCTTCCTCTGTAGCAGAGGATGTAACTTGGCCAGCTCCTGCAAATGGACTACTCTTCGCTGACTTCATGCTTCTCCCAAGCTCCCTGGGAGGCCCTGGGCACCTCAGTATTAGGATATTCCTCCCTAGGATTCTGTATGACATCTTTTTGCACCTGTTCTCCCAAGTCCTACTCTGCAGCAAGCAGAGGCTTGAGAGCAGTTCTGCGGTGCAAAGTGGATGTCATCCTGCTCTTAGCAACTCTGAAAGTACTCTCCAGTTATAGGATTCAGGAGTTTTCTGGGGTCTGCAGGCTTTTTGTTTTCTACTAGGTTCCCGAAGGCAGAACCACAGCTCTTCCCCTTTTATTACTTTCAAGTATCTGCAGTTTTCTCACTTCTGAATGGATGTAAGTAACAGCTTGGCATTTCCCATTGGCAGCTGGCCCTAAACCAAAGGTCAGTTGAACAGTAGTCATGGTGGCATTTCCACATGCCAGCGTCCATCTGTGGAAATGCACTTTGTGTCTGAAGCTGGAGGTTCCTGGGAATTTGAAACTAAATGTGCTTTGCCCTAAACAATTAAGCTGCTTTCAGAGCTGATTTACTTGCAGATGCTCCCAACAACTCTTCCTGTAAATAACATGTCCTCTGACCAAGGTCATAAATGCCAAGCAAAATAGCTGATCACTTTTTTAAGTTATCCTGCTCCTTACATCAAGGACATATTAATAATATAACAATCGGGATTACAAATCAAAGAGATTCACTAAATCAGACTGTAGTTGTCTCAGCCAAAAAAGAGAAGTGGATTGAAAATCTATTATTAAACCAGCTACAAGTATTGAATTCAAGAACATGGAGTTGTTACTGTCTTTGTTTTGTTAGGATTATGTGTTCTCAAAAGCACAGTGCATTTTACACTGCTATAAAAGCAAGGCTATAAATTTTGCTTGAATTAGATATCGGTTGCCATTTTTGTTCCTTATTGAAATATATATTAATCTAAAATTGTTACTGACTTTTATTTTACAATCTGTGTCGGACAATCCAGTCACAAAGATCTTTGTGCTCCATCTCACAGGAGCAATAAGGTGCCTCAGTTGTTGTTGTGTGGCATCGGTCTCTTTCTCCCTACAAACCCAGGTAGGGAGTCAGGTTTTCAGCACTGTGGGAAGGAGACTGACTGCTCCAGAGCAGTTCCCCCTCTTTTGTCCTTCAAACCAAGTCCTGTTTGCAAAACTGACAGGACCTTAGGGTGAGTGTTAAGAGACTGCTGGTCCTCCAGTCCCCTAGGCTTTTGAACTTTGTATCGCTAAACAAAAGCATGGGCTTTTACAGAGTAAAGTGGGAATGGTATTAGGTCAATGCTGTGCGTGTTTGCAAAAGCTGCTCAAAATAGCTAAGAAGTGTACTGTGCATCTGCATTTATAGTCAGCTACCCATTATGGATGACCTTTTCTTCTCAAGTGATCTTCCAGAGAACCAGAGGGAGCTTTTCATAGAACTTAAGAAAAAAAATAATTTTGAAGCAACAAGAACTACCCCTCTCACGGTGTCGTGCATATATAGAAAGTCTTTTTCTGGCAAGGAACTAGCCTTTGAAAGACAAAGCAAAGACAAATCTTGCCACCTGGGTATTGGCAGTTAGGGGCTTCTGCACCAGAGTATCCATCCTTGACCTTAGCTGATTTAGACTTAAATATCAGCGCCTGTGGTGGCAGAGGGCTACTTTCTGGACACAAATATATGCATCTTGTTAAAAAGTGACTTTCAGGGAATAGAGAGAGTGAAAGATTGTGATGTATATCCTAGGTGCTGGGGCAGTGTTTACAACCTTCTGTGATGTGGAAGGTAAAAATGGATTAATTTTGCCACAACCTCCCCCCATCCTATTTTCCAAGTTGTGTCAGGGCTTAAAATAGTTTGCTTTTTTGATATTTCCGTAGGAAACGGGAGACAGTCTATAGATAATGTTTTTCATAGAGAATTTTTCCAACATGAGTCACAATTTTTGTTAGTTGGGACTTTTTAAAGGATTTTTATCTCTACATTCTTGCCTGCTCTTCCTTCTTCCTGCAGGACATTGTCTCATGTGATTTATAGCCACTTTATGATGCTGCCTGCTGCCAAATATTCCCCACAATTCACCTGACAAGAGGAAGGATTTTGTTGAGGAAGCTATTGCTTTGCCAAGTCAAAATTCCCATCCACCAAGAGCAGGCAGGGTCTGGGCCTGCTTCTGTTTGGGTCAAGGTTTTTATTACCTCCATCACGTTAACAGCCTCTTTGCTGGTACATTTTCCCAGCGAGGAGCGTTCACAGCACTGATGTACAGTGCCATTCTCTGAAAGCAGAGTGCTCCAGTGCACACTTCTGCACAGAGCGATACCTTCCTAGGACCGGTGTGGAAATCTGCTGTCTGTAGCACCCATCTCTAACATCCTGCCAAGATCAATCAGCTTGCCAAATTTGGCTACTTAAACACCTTATTCCTCTTTTATTGTAAACACTTTTTGGCTTTTGCAAGCCAATCTACACTGCAGTTTTGAGGCGGGTGTAGGGACCCAGGAGAATCTGCCTTCAGATGACTTCGGTCCAGACAGGAGGTGAGAGTTAACCAAATCTGTAATTAAGCTCCAAGCCCATGAGGCATTGTGCTTGAAAGCATTATTTCTGAGTTGCTCCGGCAGCAGCCAAGGGAATGGCGTAGAAGGACTGTCATGAACAGATAAGTGGCTGGCATAAACTTTGTCTGAGCAGGGAAAATGTGGGGTAGTGCAGCAGTAAGTGACAAAATCTTCTCACCTTCATGCAAATGATGTATTTGATGGCACTGTGCAAGTCCTGTTTCCACTTGGAGAAGGCAACTGGTCTGCTCTTCAAGCTGAAAGTGGTAGCACCTTGAGGCTCCTGCTGAGCACCCCAAGTGGATGCGGTGTTTAGAAGTGGGGTTTTACAGTGTCTTCTCTTGGCTGTGAAGTGGGTAGAGGATGAAGAAGAAAGTCAGACTCTTGTCCTTCTGCACTTCTGAATATGTGGATGTTTCACCTTGCTTTGAATGCTAGAAATCAGAAGCATGACCTCTCCTGGGGGTTCACCATGTTGCAGCACTTGGCCTCTTACCTAGAAAAAAAGGTTATCTGTACTTTTTCGCGTCTTTTACGTCTTATAGAAAAGTATAATGCCAGAGGTCTTTCCAAGTGCAGTTCCTTTCCCTGAAGACGTTGCTTTCCTTCCCATAGTGATTACAATAGATATCATCTGCTTGGGCTTCTGCATTCTTGAACAGTGCAAAGACGTGCTTTAACGTGTGAACTAGGATAGCTCAGCAGGAAGAGCAGGTGACTCCTTAAACATTCATGTACTTCTGGACAAAATGGGAATACATTCCTAGCAACTCACAGTGTGTAATGCTGCTTCTCTGATGTTTAAAGCAAGCATGTTGACTCATGAACTGTTAGGTGTAGTGCTGGCCTCCTGACCCGGAGATGCTGGAAGCAATCATTGCCATCCCTCAAGGCTGCATGAAGGATTAGAAAAATCTTCCCAGGCACCCTCAAGTATTTCAGTCTCTAATTGCAAACCTCTGAAGAACATCCCATTAGAACAGCTTATTAAAAGCACCAAACAAGGCTTTCATTTATCATAATTCCAAGACTTCAACTTATAACTCTTAAAAGCCACAGCTATATATGGCAGAGCCCCTCTGAATTCTATCTAGCAACTAAAAATGTAGTTTAATTCCAAATGCTCACAGGGTCATCTGCAGACTTGTGGTAAATTAATTGCATTAATTGCAGGCACAGTTGTTGAGGCCCATGATATTTATACATTTCATTAATAAAGCATGTAGCCCAAGGTTTGAAACAATGCCAAGTTTGTTGATAAGTCATCCTAGCATACGTTTGTTAAAGTTTGCTCTCTGGACGGTTGGGTTTGGAAACCACATAAGCATTTCAGGGGTCACCTTAGCTAGAACTGGAGGAGGAGTGTTGTCTTTGTGTGCCCAAGATAACTGAAAGCAGTAGAGTTGGACTAGACAAGGAACAGGGCAGTGCCAGCAGGCTGTGGAGATCCTGGAGGTGTCACTGGAGCTCCAGGCTCTTCTGCATTTTCTCTGCCTATCTGCAGCCCTTTTCTTGATGCCAGAGCTCAAAGCCTTGTCACACCTTGTTTGAAGACAGCTTGGCATTTGGAGATGGTGTCACCTCAGTGCCTTGATCTTTCCCAGTAAAGGGGATTTAACACTGCAGGTGTTTGCTCAATAACTTTCACTGTTACATGGGCATGTCGTCTGTTATTCTGCAGCAGATCGGGTGGGCTCCTGACCAAGAGCATCCCCACAAGCTCTCCTCATAGTCTGCTAATGGATTCAGTGAGGCTGGAGGAGACTTTGCAGATAAATTTGATGTTTACAGTGCTCAGTTCCATTCTGACTGCTCCCTGGTATAGGTCAGCTTGCTGGCTAAAAGTCCTCTGAAGAGGTCCGAGTGTATTTCATTAAACACCAATCTCTTATCCACAGCATTTGATCTTGTCTGGAAAACTTTTGCTTTCAGCTCCTCAGTTTCTAGACTTAAGAAAGCCCTGCATGAAGTGAGGAGATGGGAAATTTGGCCCCTCCTCAAAGCCATCAGCACCCAAATGTAATGACCACAAGGTGCATGTTCGGGTTGCTGGAGTTTAACTTCAGTTTTGTTTGACTCAGGATTTTTATATTCTGAAGTTTATCTACCAAGTCAAGCCATCCTTTTAACACAAGTAGTAATAAATCTTCTTTTGTCCTAACTGTTCAGTTCAATTAGTAGGTTCTCTTACCTTTCCTAACACTCCTTGGACTGGAAAGTGAATTATGTTGTCTGCTGATACAGTTTAGTTTGTTTCTAAGCACTTTAGATTTCCCATAGTGTTAAAACTCAGAGTATTTTGACCACAGGTGTATAGCTGATATGTGTGCAGGAGCAAAGCTGCATTGAGGCACATTTCCCTTGCACTTCAGCATTTTTTTCTTCCATATAAAGAGAGTGAGATCTGAAGTGCTCTGCATTCAGTGCAGTGAACTGATTTTGTCTCAGAGCAGCCCAGTTGCTGATGAGGTGCTCAAAGAGTTTTCTTTGTTTAAGAAAACAGTGAGCTCTTTTCATTTTAAGGAAGTGGTTGCTTTTCAGGTTAATTGAACTGTTGTTTCAAAAACTTTGACTTTGCATGCTGAGTGGTGTGAGGGCTTAGGACGGTCTGGTGGCAGCAACCATGAGAAAATACCTGGGGGAAAAGGGCCTCCTATCTGAAACATAAGTTAAAGTGTCACAGCCACAGTGATCTTATGGAGATGCACCAGTTCCCTGCACTCAAATCCTGCAAGGTTAAAAGAAGAAAATTACAAAATTGACTCAAAATTCATAGTGCTTTGCTTCCCTATGTGTGCTTTTGGGGTTTGGACCTCTGGTGTTAACTTGGATCAGTGGAGTGGTTTAGAGAAAGCTGATCTGCTTCCATATTAGTATGACTGTACAAGCTGGGGTATTATGAAAATAGAAAATATTGTCAATTATAGTAAGAAATATTGGCATTGCTGTTTAGAAAATGTTAGCAAGTTGTTTTGCTGATGCAAAAGGAGCTTAGAAGACATTCTTCACCAGCTCTAATTTAAGTAAGCACATAATCCAGTATATAATTCTGTAAATCATTGCATGCCTGAAGTTATTTTGCATCATAATTTAAGACAGTGCAGTTGCAGAATGTTAATTCTGCCTAAATAAGCTATTTTAATGTATTTAGCCATTGTAAGTTAAACTGTATGAAAGTCTGATATGCACAGAATTTTTTTTGAGAACGACGTTATGATGACTGAGGAGAAATTATGAGTGAGATCTTCAGCTGACTTTAACTGGAGTATATCTACACCATTGGGCTCTTGCTTGTACTGAAGTCCTTCCTGTTGTTTCTTCTGCACTATGTTCTTTTTCAGGGTGAATTATCTTAATAGATTTGGTAACAGAAAAATTGTCTGTGCATGTTTTCTGGCAAGGATAAAGGGTGCAGCCAGCCTTGGGTTACTGATGCCAGGTGAACCCAAAGTCTAATTAGACTAGAATAATGGCTGAGCAGCCTTCAAAGGCAAGCTGTAGATGCATGCAGTGCCTTTCAGCTCACCATATTTTGAGTTTATTTAGACTGAATGCTCTCACATAACTCACAAAGTCCTGCCTCTGCAGATACCTAAAGTGGATGCAAAGCTTCACTGATACAAGCAGATGCAGAAAGGGCTCTGTGAGTTGAGTACACGCCTAAGGATCTGCAAAAGCAGGGTTTTGTATTCATCCAGTACTTTTCTTTTTTCAAAGGAGATTGTAATTGTACCACATGCACACTTATGGAAAAAAGTCACTTTGCCTGCTTCAAGGCAGGTGCTTAAGTTTAAGCACATGGGTGGCCCCATTAATCCTAACGGTGGTACTCAAGTACAGGAAGCACGTGGTTAATTGCTTTACAGGACCAGGATCCATACACTCTCCCCAAGGCATTTTTCTGCAATGATAGCAACGTGCTGTGAAAATCTTGCAGCCCAGGGTGTTAAGGTCCAAATAATAGTTGCAATAAGAAGGAAGAAGTGCATATAAAAATGTTGCAAATGTATTTGCACCTTGCCAGGATGGTGGGATTATTCCTTATCCTGGGCCTTTTTGTTTGCTTTTCAGTTGCTGCGATCATGGCTGTGGGTGGGCTTCTTCTCTTCGTGCTGTTGCCTATCCGAGCCTAACATGGTCAGTGTTCCCACCTGTGCTGGCTCCTACTTCGTGTCCTCCATCCATGTTTTCTGTGCGCAGTCTGCTTCTCCCTTCCTTTCTTGTATTGGTCTGGAAATCACTTTCTCATCTGATCTCTGTACCAAGCTTGTCTATCTCAACAACTGGAAATAGCATGACTCGAAGCAGAGTGTGTCTCCAGCAAGAGGGGAAAAAAAGCCGATATGCTATGACATGATCAATCCAGACACCGCACCAGGTGTCTAATAAAATATCACATATGCTGGACACTCATCAAGTTCTGCTTCTTGTCGTTAAAAGGGGACGGGGGAGGTGATTTGCCCCCAGAGAGGAGGCAGGGGGTAGGCGGGAGTGGAAAGGTATTTAGTGGCATGTAACATGCATGTCAGTGGAATGAACTGTATGTCATCGACATACATGTCAATGTATGACATACACAGCAATGACATGATGCTGTTTGCCAACGATATGCTCCAGCAGTATTGGACATATCTCTGCGGGCATCAAGAGGTGCGTGTCCGTACTGCATGCTGTCCTGTTCTTGCCACCATCTGGGCTGCCTCACCAGTTTCTACTCTCTTTTATTCTCCCCTCTTTTCTAACTAATCAAAGGAGGGGTGATTTTAATTTCCGTTGGTTTGTCTGGACACAAGTTGAGTTGCTTCCCAAAGGGAATGCATTTTAGGCCCCTGAATTGACTGTAATCTGTGCATAGATCCTCCCAAATCTCCTGAAACTCATGAAATCACCATCCCCATCAAGTAGCTGCTTGAGACCATAGAAGGTCTGAGACATCCCACATGCATTGTTAAATTGGGATGGTGAGAGATGTGAAACTCTTCTACTGTGTTTTCTGGGGGATGCTGAGGCTTTGCATGGTGGTAGCTGGGTCGCGGTGCAGTCCTTGCTGTAGGGCACAGCAGTCTCTAAGGTGGACCATTTTGGGGTCCTCTAGTGCTGTATTTTTGCTTTGACAGAGGCCTGAACCAGGGAGAAGTTTTTGAATGCGAATCCCAAAGGCCCTAAAACGGAAGGGGGTTTTGTGGGTTTTTTCCCCTGATGGAGCATTTTTCGGTTGGTTTTTGTGACTTTTCAGTTGATGCTCAGCTCAAAGTGTGTGCCTGCAAAATGTTGCTCTGGTACGTGAGCCACCATTTTGACAATGATTGTGCTGAAAGAAAACCTCCTGGTATTTCTGTTGTCTGTCATGCCTGTGCCATCAGTGCACAAGCAGTCCCTCACTGCAAGTCATGCTTCAAATGTCTTCAGCAAGGCCCTCAACCAGAGTGTGACAGCAATGGAAAATACTTCTCAAAGGAGACCAGGAATGCACTGGATGGCTACAAAGAAGAGAGAGACATAAAGAAAACTTGGCTGACCTGGAAAACACCCTCTGCAGGTTTCCTCCTAAGCATCAGAGACTAATGTAGCAACAAGCTGGGAGGGGAAAATGGGAAAAGTTACTTAAAGGCACAGATGTCATTGGCTCTGCTATAGGAAGGCACAACAACCTTTTTAGAGAGATTTATGGAGATCAGAGGGAGCTTCCTGCAAGCAGGGAAAATGGTATCTTGTTTAAATTATTTTTAATTGTTCTGGCAGTGGTCTAGGAAAGTAGGGAGTCATTCACTACAAAGGCAGGGAAGGACTAAAGGCTAAAAATACCACTGCTGGATTTGTGAAACTTCCTTTGTAAGGCATCCAAGTTAATCAGGGGTCAAAGACAGGGTCACACTGTGTAGAGGTGGACAGCAGTGCTGGGAAAGCAGCTAAGAAGATTCTGAGCCTGCAGCCCTTAGGAAGGGAATCTACTCTGGTTCCTCTCAGGCCAGCCATCTAGTGTATCTTTGCACTGACCTCAAGATCTTAGCTTGTCATCACCAGACCTTTTACTGCTCTTCTGATCTCATTCAGGAGAAAAGTGAACAGAAAAATGGGAAGTAACTTCCAGTATAAGAGCTGTTAGTTTTACACTAGTCCCTGATTTTGTGATACTGAATTTATTCTAGGATTTAAGCAGTAAAAGCAAATGCTGAACATGGACCAACATCACGAGTGGTAGGGTTTTGCTTCTGCCTCTTAATATCGGTATTGTTTATCAAGGATAAAGCTATTTACTGAACAAGTTATTGTCTCCACACATGAGCTGAGGCGACAGGATCTTGGCCAGATGGATGGATCTGTGTTTGTTTGTTCCTCTGCATGGAACATAGTCCTGCTCTGCAACACGTATGCAACTTTGTTGATTTAACATCTTGGAACAAATAGTCTGAAATGAACACCAGCCCCTCGTAAAATGACAGTCTTGCAGTCCTTGCAAACCTCCTGTGAAATGACAGCTTGAGGTGGGTTGGATGCATTCCTCAAAGCTGACTTATTGAGAAGGTGTACTTCTCAGTGAAGGTCTCACCCCTGCAAAACAAGTGGTGTTTTGTCTCTGTTTCAGAGAAGCACACATACTTCATTTATCTCATATTTAAGAGATTAAATACATGTATAAATCTCTGCAGCTGAGATAGGAGATTGCATACTACTTTCAGGGCACAACCTGTTCAATTGGACTGACTGCATCTAGCAAGATGAAGTCCCTTCCCTCATTGGGGATGTCTAAATGCTGTCCCTGCCTACACTTCCAGTAATGCCTAGGCTGTGTGCTGAGATGCTTCGGCCTATGCCTTTGAAAAAAGTATGTAAAACTCTTCCACATCACCACCTTGGGGTTGGATGTCCAAGATCCACATTCAACCATGTGTCTTGCCTGAGTTGTGACCAGAGTAGTGGCCCCAGCTGGGAAGACGAAAACTCCTTCCCTTGGGCATTCTCTGTTTTTCAGGGGGATGCCTCAAGTAGTGGAGGGGCCACACACAACTCAGCAAGGGCACCCTGAAGCACAGGGCAGACACAAAGAATCTCCATCAGTCCAGAGAGAATAAATATCTTCCTACCTCACTTCTGGAGGATTTTTCTCCGTGAGTTGGCTTCTGCCGTGCAAGGTAGTGGGCACTGGTTTCCCAGCTGGATTCTTCATCTTTCTACCTGTCCGTTTTATATTTTATAAACCTATATAGGGATCATTTTACAACTTCACTTTTATAATCTGCTCCATAAATATTTTACGAGCTGCCTGCCAATTTGCAAGTAGTTTTTAAATAAGACATGATGCCTTAAGAATATTTAAAGTCTCACTTTTTTTTTCCCTCTGATACCTTTATTGAAAAACACGGAGCTGTGCAAGGAAGACACCTGCTTTCTAGACAGAGAAACTGGGACAAATCCACAACAGGAGTAAATGAATTGAGATTCAGGTGTGCTGCTGAATTATGTTACCTTTTTGGCTGAGTGTCTCCAGCTCAGTGGGAGATGAAATGAGTGTCAGGATATTTATGCTTTTGCTATGCATGATATAGAAAAGATATAGGAAATCTATAGTATGTACAACGATAATAAACTGGAGAATGAGTCTTCCATCGAAGCTTTTCACTCACAGCTTTGCCATTAAATAGTAAGAGTAAATGTACATGCAGAAATGGACTATTTCACAAACAATTGGGAGCTTTTTCTTCTCGTAAAATGTATTGCAAAGCCACAATATTTAGAATCTTTGATCTGCCAGTAAGATTCACAAAGTGAATCAGAACTGTTAATCTGAAATTGAAGATTTTTATGGGATTTAGTTGGGGGAAAAGGAGAAAAAACTGCTTGTGTGTGTGTTATTTAAAGCACCTGAAGGTCAAGAAGGGACTAAGTGCAGTTTAGTTAGCAAATACATGGCATGTTTCTCTAGGTAGTTTAAGAAAGTGAGTTTAAGAAGGGCACAAGTGATTGCAACAGGCAGGTTTTGTAGCGAGCTTTATTAGTGACACCCAACTGTTGCTTGACAGTCACAGTCCACTAGCTGCCATTTCACTTTGATATGTCTTGTCAAGGCTTGTTTTAATGATTCTTTGGGTACCCCAGAGCCTGATTTCATATGCTAATATGACATGTTGCTGTATGTGTTACCCAGCTTGAGAGAAGGGTACAGCTGGAGCCAAGTGGTTTGAATTGGCCCTTTGAGTGTGTCCCTGGGCAGTAAAACATGGACTGTTGTGCATCAAGGTGTGCTTAAATCACTGGATGCAAGGGATGGCATGTTCCCTGTTTCTGTCTCCTCCATCTTTATGGTCGAAGAATCGGGAGATGCAGGTCATAAAAAGGATGATGGTAGAAAAGCATCTTTGTAGGTGAAGTACTCCAAACCTGAAGAAGAGATGAGGGCATTTGCTTCAAAAGGCAAAAGAAGAAATCTTGGATATGTGCATTTGGTAAAAGGATGAATTGAAATATTCGTGTATTTTTAAAAGAAAAATTAAGTTGTATGCATTTGTCCAGAAAAATTACTTCTGCAGAAAATTGATGTCACTTTTGGCAACTTGCAGCAGAAAAAAGGGGGTTGCCAGAAGTGGGACTTGATACTGAAGCTCATGTCTCTAGTTTATTCAGTTAAAGGGGGAGGTAGTACAATGATGAAGGAGAGGGTTTGTGAACACCAGAACGTGCTTCAAAGTGAGCCTTACTCCCAGGGTCTCCATGTAGACCTAGTGCTTAGGGTTTGAGTTAATTATGCAGGACCCCATCTCAGGAAACGGCACTGCTGCTGCTGGAGCAAGGCAATGAGCACAGATGCACAAATAACTGAGACATGTGTCCGGGCACCTCATTGCTGTTCTTGTGGGTTTTGCATTCAAAGTGTGATGGTCTCAGCTTGGTTGCTACTGCTGAAATCGTGCCCTGCATGGATAGCCTGGCTGTTTATCAGTTGCAATCTGTTTATCTCCCTACCTGTGTCCCTGGACTGCCTGTCAGCTTTCCCCTTGTCTTCTGCACCTTATCTTGATCCATTCCCCTGCGCTTGCACAACCTTTGCAATCTCTGTTTTTCCTTCCTCTCCCTATGACACAGGTCTCCCCTTCTCCCCAAGGTAAGCTTCCTCTTCCCTGGAGTAGCTCCAGAAGCTCATATTGCTTTTCCCTTTCTCAACCCTCTGGCGTCCAGCTCTGCTGGGTCCAGCTCAGTGACAGAGTTTTGTCGTGTTCAGGATTTTGTTTGTAATTGTGATTGTTTCACAAACCCAGTACCAAAATCCTATAGTCAAAAGGCTGCTGGACCCCTTGCATCCAGGCAGACAGCAGTTCCCTGTAATAGGACTTCATGCTGAGGGCATGTTTCATGCAGATGCCTATTACTGCCTCCTCCTAATTGCAGTTTTGTTTCTGCTAGTTGTATGCTCCTCCTTGCTGTGAGTGATGCTGGAGTGTTCACATGCCCCTAGCTCAAAAATCACGGGCAATGGAAGAGAAGTCTCCAAGTTTCTCAGCTTTAAGTGGCTTCTTAGTAATCTGAGACTTTCTTTGAGGTTGCCAGCTAGCAGTCCCACTGCATGCTGACTGGCTTGCAGGTGTCTGTTTCAGGTTTTTCACTCTACCAAGCAGTGTCCCTCAACCTCATGTCCATGCAGTTTGCTGTAAGAATGATCCAGTTCCCATACCCAGTTGTCATATCAGGTCCTTGGAATGACTGGCATATACATGTGCATCCTACATACCTGATCCCATATTTTTAAATGTATGTATGTGTATAGCAATTCTCCTTGTCTATACAGTTATCCTGTGGCTTCCTTTGTGGTTGTCTAAGTGAAGCAGATCTCAGAAATACCACCAAATAAGAAGTGTAATGCCAATGCAAAGTCACTGCCTAGAAAAACAAGAAGAATGAGGGCTGAGCCAGGGAAGACCAACCAAAGACTAATAGGAGGATGCCCTGAGGGAGATGCAATTCTGATAAGACTGTGGTTGCAACTCTATGGTAGGATTCAGCAGCATCCTTGCGCTGTCTAGTGCTGCGGTGGGAGCAAGATAGGTCAGGGAGGGACTGCGTGTCTTCTTCCATCTTTATTCTGCTGGGCAGAGGGCAAATGGCAGAAAGTCAGGAGATGTGCAGGAAATGCTGTGCAGAGCCAGAAATACATAGGAGACCCTTGAAGGCAGTGAGGCAACAGGTTTTGATTTGGTTTAAACCATTACTTGGCATGCGTATAAGGTGTTAATGTTCACACAAGGCTGTTTTCTTAAGTATCAAAATTTCAAGTTCCTTGCAAATGCCCAGTGGATGAAGGGGGAGTATGCAAGACATACAACGTAGTGCCTGCAAAAGCTCTGCAGTCCAGGAGATCTTGTTTCTTCAATTCTTATGTTGCATCCCATTCCCCTTCCATTGTCCTTCCTGTTCTGGCTTTTTTTTTCTTCTTAATAATAGCTGCATTAGATGTAAGATAGAGTGGAGTTGTTCAGAAGCATCTCTGGGATTTGGAAACACAAGTCCTATTGAAAATCTATGGGCCTTGGGCCCTGAATCCCATTAGAAAAATTGCAAGTAGTTTGATGAGCTAAAACTGGGACAGCAGCAATAGAGCCACTAGAGAGGTTGGGTTTGTCACTGCTCTGGGTTTTTTTGTTTTGTGTGATTTAAAGTAAAGAACGGAATTCTGCCATACCAGAGACAAAAACACTCTTCTGTTGTGTTTTTTTTTTTTCCAGGCGATGTGGCTATAGCAAGGCTAAGCAAGATCCAGAAGAAGAAAAGATGCATTTTCATAACGGCCACAGTGAGTAAAGAGAAAACATGTATATATGTGTCTTTGGATTTCTGTGGTAATAAGAAATACAACTGAGACATGGTTTTCTGAAAAAAAAAATATGGTTTTGCTGGTAATTTACAAAAGAATCATTTGTTCAGTAGGTCCCCCCCACCCCTGCTGTAAGCCCCACAGAGAACTGAACATTTGAACAGCCCTTATATATGCTGAGCTATTCACACCTGTACGTTTTCAACAGATCTCTCTAGTGAGCCATTTTGATTTGTTCCTCTGTCTTTGCTGTGTGACCCATGGTGCTATTAATTTTCCTGGTCAGCACGTAAAAACTCTGCATTTTTGTGGTCTGGATGCATCAGTCCAAAATACCTGTTTGAAACCCTTGCTTCACCCCAGCCAGCCATGAGGACCAAGCCCACTGTTACTCTTTGCGTTGGATGCCTCTGCAGAGGTGTGAGGAATAACACCTACTTCTTGCTCATAGGAAGCTTTCAGAAATGCTATGTTAATGCCGTTGTATACAAAAACCCTCTGCAGTGATGCTAGAAAGTAAATCTCATGGTTACTATCAGTCCTTCTGTTCATGCAAAGCCAGCGTTTGAAGAGCCTTCCTTCATCAAGTGTTGTGGGATCTGGGCACGGGTAACAGTGAGGTGCCTTTTGGGGTGGAAAAGGCAAACGCATCTTGAGTGAAAGTCAAATTTCCATTAGTGCTATATAATGAAGGCAGCAGGAAGCAAATCAATTAAGAGCCACAGTGTAATGTAGCTGTCTCATTAGACTGATGAGCAATTCTTCATGTGAGTAGCCTTAATGATTGTCAAAACAAACTTATAATATGGATAATGAAAATACTTTTTCCCCTCTCAAATCCTTGAGAAAAAGCCTACTATTGATTATATTTATACTGGTACAGCCCACAGGCTTTGTACTGCAAATATGCAGTTCATTTAAATCTCAGTAACGCCATCTGAAATAATGTGGCTGATTAATTAACTAATATGTGACTGGTAGGGCATATTTTGTTTCAGCTCTCCGTCAATGCCTATCCATCCAACTTGCTTCACAAGTTGCTCCTGTAACATCTTGGTTTTTGCACTTTTCCTCCTGATGTACTCTCTCCAGTTCCAGAAAGGGATCCTTTTGCACCAGACCCCCGACCAGCCCATTATACAGCACCAAAAGGGACTTTTAGCTGTACATCATTCCAGCTGAGCACTATGATGTACTTTTCTAAATACAGTGAAGTTGCACATGTGTCACATATAAACTAAATATCATTTTCCAAGAATAGTATTAATTTTCACCATAGAAGTAAACTTCCTTGCTGCAATGTTTTCCATCAGAGTTCAAGGGACAGGAGTGTGTAATGCCATTAATGTTTTAAATTTGTGTCTGCAGTTAAGCTGCCTGGAGTAAGGACCTACATTGATCCCCACACCTATGAGGACCCTAATCAAGCTGTCCACGAGTTTGCTAAGGAGATTGAAGCTTCATGCATAACTATTGAAAGAGTTATTGGAGCTGGTATGGAAATGCATTTCATGACCCTTAGCAACGTGAAGGGTTGGCTTTCTTAATATAAGAGATCTGGGAAGGGCCATGAAATATTTGAGCTGTTAGTTACTCTGCAAGTGATGGTGAGCATGTTCCAACTGAAGTTTGGGACAAACCTCCCATTGTCTGCAGTTTTGAAATGCAGTAACTGAACTGAAAGTGTCAAAAAATGATCACATTTGGACCAAGCTGAGTTATTTCAGTAGATGCTAAGGGAAATGAGTCACTTAATTTTCACTTTTTTTTTGCCATTTTAACCTTTTTCACCTCCCTCATAAAGGCCAGTCTTGAAGAAAAAATTAAGAAGTCATCTGGGAGATTAAAAAAGCACAAACCAAAGTCCAAAGCTTTAAACTTCCTTGGTTAAAAGAAGAAACTCCATTTTCTTTTCAGTTAAGCTGTTTGTTTAGATTTGCATCCAACTTTAGGAGTATTTTCAGTGATGTAAAATTATGGGTTTGGGGGTAATTTACTATTCACCAGAAAAAAAGATCCATTTGGGTTACTTTTTTTAAGAGTCATAAAATTGTAAAGGGTTTATATTCTATGAAAATATATGTTAGTGTGAAAAACTAACAGCATTCCAACTATGTAACTTACCAAAGGAAGGTTAAGAAGCAAGTGGTTTGTGTTTTACACCTATCCATACAGGGCCATGGTATAGAATGTGACAGGACTTTTTCATCTAGTAGACAAAAGTATGAAATGAAAAATAAACCCAGTAGAATATAAAGCATAGCTTTTTAAATAAAGGAAAAATATGTTTTTATTCCTAGTTTTCTTGTGCTTATGAATTACTTGGCTTTTGATACACCGGCTATTTGAGATGGTGATACTGTGGTGTTCAGCAATCCACATCCATGAGTGCAGGGCAACCTTGCGTGCTTTTGATCAGCTGAGGCTGAGCTGCATCCTGTAGACACATGTGTGTCATGCATTCCCTGGACACACTGTGATACCATGTTTCCTGACTTTTCTCTGAAGGTGAATTTGGGGAAGTCTGCAGTGGACGGCTGAAGCTGCAGGGAAAGCGTGAGTTTCCAGTGGCTATCAAAACCCTGAAGGTGGGCTACACAGAGAAACAGAGGAGAGATTTCTTGGGAGAAGCAAGCATCATGGGGCAGTTTGACCATCCCAACATCATCCACCTGGAAGGCGTCGTCACAAAAAGTAGGTACAAGTTGGTGTGGACTGCTCTTCTTGAACTCTGGCCGATGGGAGAGTTGGTCAGGGGAAAAAGACTGCAGTTATTCACTTTTTGACTGCACCTTTCTTAATTCCTCAAAAAAAAGTGAACTTCATTGCCTGAAGTGTCACACTTGATAGGTCCAGCCAGAAACAGGTTTCCCAACACAGTAAAGGGGGTTTGTGCCCAAAGGGTTTTGGTGTTCATCCAGCTACAATGAATAGATAATAACTAAAATGATACAAAACTGCAACTGCCTCTGCAGACCTTGCCTCACTTTGGCATAATATGCATGGTTTAAGAGCAAACCCCTCTTTGAAGGCCCAAAATCAAATGACACAGAAATGGGAGGTGTTTTTGGCCAGTCTCATGCAGTGTGTAGATGATAGAGATGGCAACATGCCTGGGATATCTGGATGCCAGTGCCTTGCAAGTAGTTTAGCAGCAAATACCACCTGCAAAATGCAAGAGCATTTCGAATGCAGTAACACCAAGCCAACCACGAAGTTTTCCAAGCAGACTTGCCTCTTATTTCTGCCTTTATTTGTTCACTTTTGAAACCATGTGATCCCCAGGGTGAGCGAAGATGTGCTAGGAAGTAGCAAATGATTTCTCAGGCAGGAAAATGAGGAAGATTTTGCTACCAAGAGTCTGGGAGAGGGGGGGAACCCATCCCACAACCTCTGATGATTTCCAGTGGTCATCTTTTGAGAAACCACTGAAGCAAAGCCCACAGGAGGGTAGTACTGATGGTCTAGTGATCACTCACATAGGATGTGAGCAAGAACAGAAGGTTTCCAGAAGCAGAGAAGAAGAACGGGATTGTAGCTGAAAATGACAGGACTGTATAAAACCACAGTTAAGGCAAGGTCCCCCTGGGATCTGATAGTAATGCCCCTGGTAGTAGTTGCCCATGATGCTGGCATATAGATTATGAGTGGAGTTGAGGGCTTGAGGAAAATGTGAAATGTTGGCAAAACAAGTCAGCACAAGAGTTACTGAGATCTGACTTTTCAGTTAGCAAAACCTTCCATAACTTTCCCAGCCCAGTTCTTCTCCGAATTACTGTATGCACTGAAGATAAGGGCAGGGAAAGGGACAGCACATCCAAATGTGCCCAGTCCAAGCCTCTCTGGCTGTTGGTGCTGTGCTGAGGCTGTCGAAAATGTGCAAAGGTGTTGTTACTCATTCATTTTAAAGCCTTGAAGGATCTACATTATTTGCATCAAGGATTATTTTGTTGAAAAGAGCTACTACTTTATTTTAAGGTGTCCCTTAAGTGCTTCTGCACCAGCCTCACAAGCGTGAATGGCTGTCTCCCTCTTGTCTTAACGTTTGGCAACATCAGAGCTTAGTTACTACTGTTCAAGGGGCTGTGTTTGGTGCCATGTGGCTGCTCTTGGTACTATTTGTCATTAATCAGAGGAAGTGTCTCCGACATTAGTTCTTTTTCAGAGCTGCACTAGGCAAGGTATAGAGATGCTAGCTGTTTGTCTGGTTCACATCCTTATAACCTACACAGAATCAATGCTGTTTTGCAATCAGCAGCCTTTCCTTGCATTCTTTCCCATGAAATTGCATTTCCTAAGACTTTCAAGAGAAGACAAAAAATAAGCAAAATAGATTTCTCCTAAAAATTGAACAAATATCAAAATCTCTCAGGGACACCTTGTGTAACTCTTAATACATAAAAGCTCCAATTTCTAGTCCTCCAGGGATGTGGAATATTGGACAGGAAGAGACTGATGATTAGACATCCATGAAAGCTGCTATTGGCATGGGCTTGAGTCTTTCTGACCACTGGGGCCTCAGGGGGTGGATGGGAAATCCCACTTTCAGAGAGAATGTGCCTCCCTAGCAAGCTGCCTTTTATAGAAAGTGGCTGTCTGCTCCAAAGACTGTGGAAACACGAGAAGCTCTGCTTCCGAATTAGACTTGGAGCAACTGGAGTTTGGATGCAGGGTGGGTACATGCACCCTTAGTTTCTCATTAGCTCAGTGCATGATAGTTTACTCCATTCAGAATTTCTTCCAACAGCATCTTCACAACTTTTTTTCTTTGCACAACAATGAGTATTTTGATGGATAGCTTCAAAATTACCTTTATTGTGTAGATAATTAAGCAGTAAATTAGGTAAAATAGTTAAGGTAATGGTAAAGTGGGAAAAATTAGGATCTATCTAAATGGTGGAATATGTGCCGATTTTTAGTATTTACCTTCCTGTGCATGTTGTGACACACAGCAGCTCTCGTTGATCATTTCTATGAAAGACATTTATAATGCACTTTACAAATAATTGGCAGCTCCTCTTTTGTCTGTGCTTCTTGCTAGCTAATGGAAATTGATTTAAATAAAAAATAATTTACATGTTCTTATAAGATTTCATTGAATTTACAAGGAGTGGAGCGCACCACATTAATTATTGCTATGCCATTGTGGCAAGCTAGCGAGAAATTAGATATAAAAACTGAGGAAAAACTATATATAATTACCATTAAAATGACTCGGGCATGAAAATTAATCAAACAGATTTGGAAAAACATTATTATTCCTGTCAACAATAGGAGACCAGATCTTTTGTTAAGAACTTTGATTTCCACTTGCACTCATTCCATACTTAACTAGCTTTTGTTCTGCAACATAAATATTCCTTTTCTCACTTCCAGTTGTGTTTACAAGGGTAGTCACATGGGATTACATGAATTAGAAGGGATGTAATCCCATCCTTTCCTGTTCTTGATTTTGGTGGCTACCAAACTCGAGCTTCAGATCATCCTGGTTGCTCCTTTTGGGCTCCCGTTGTTACTTCAGGGTGTTAAAGCTCTAGGGAGGAGTCCAAAGAGGTTGCTGTGTGCAATTTGGCCTCTGCAAGCTTTCGGCTTGTTGGTGAAGCTGAGAAGAGGGTTGCCGGGGTTCAGCTTGCAGCCTCTTACTCAGTCATCATCTAAACACTCTAGGGCTTGGTACCTCTAACAATATGGGATTACTTTTTCATCCTCTCCTCCTCAATTCCCCTACTTCTATATATATTCTGGGAAAAAACACTTGTCCTCTTGCTGGGACAGCAGTATCTTGGTGTAGATTTACTGTTGCATGCCTGTATATTCACATGCAGATGCACTATGAAAAGACTTCTGTATTTTCATGTTTTTTAAATAAATTGCTCACAAACTCGTGCACTTTTTTTTTCCAGGCAAACCAGTAATGATAGTGACTGAATATATGGAGAATGGTTCTCTGGATACATTTTTAAAGGTAATACTTAGATTCTTTTTCCAGAGGGACCTTGGTTAAGGTTTGGGTTGTTTACAGAGGGTTAATATCAATGAAAATGTTTGCTGGGTACTGGTGCTGTCTGGAGGGAGGAGTGACTCAGTCGTCTGTTTGATCTACATTTACACAGCATCATGAAGGACCTGGTGCATGCATTGATACAAACAGACAAGAATAAATTGGAGGATATTATGTTTATTTTAGAAGGCAGTTACCTGCATGGAAATTATTAACTTCTCCTGAAAAATTCGATGTTTCAAGAGCACATCCACACCGCATCATGGCAAACTTGACAGAGTTTTTCCATGAAACGTAAGAGCTAGTAAAGGGAAGATAGGGGAAGTAGTTAGAAATGCAATGTGACAAAATGAGGAAAAGCCTCTACCCCCAAATATTCACGTGTGAATATTTTACAGGTAGGATTTTGCAATTCGATACCATTCAGTTGGGCTGGCTGAGAAACAGCCCGTCCTGGTTCCCTTATACACATAGCTAAGTGTTCACTCCCAGTCACAGTCTCTTTATCAGTCACCAGTGGAAACAGCTTGCTCCTTGATCTCCAGTTAAAAGAACTACATTTCCTTAGCTTTGTCTCTAGAGATCCTAATCTAAACAGTGAAACTTAGAAAAGCTTCGTGGTCAGAGCGTGGAAGTAGTGAATTATTAATTTTCCTGATTTTCTTCCCTGGAGACTTGCCTTTGCATTTTTATTCATGCACACACAATCCTGAGGGTGCAGAGACGCTCAACTCATCAAATGTCTCCTTCCTTTTGCAGAAGAATGATGGGCAGTTCACAGTCATTCAGCTGGTTGGGATGCTACGAGGCATTGCATCAGGAATGAAGTACCTGTCTGACATGGGTTATGTACACAGGGATCTGGCTGCCAGGAATATCCTGATCAACAGTAACCTAGTCTGCAAGGTGTCAGACTTCGGCCTCTCCAGAGTCCTAGAAGATGACCCTGAAGCAGCATACACAACCAGGGTGAGTTAGGAGGATTTAGTTAGGGTTGAGATCAAGAAGACCTTATTCCCTGCCACATTTTAGTGTTCAGGCTCTGTGGCAAAGAGGTTTCTACAAATCCAGGGCCTCTAAACTGTGCATGAGGGTTCGATCTGATGTTAACAGTTAATTGTTATCAGATTACTTTTTGCAAAAGCCTTAAATTTATAGTGGGGATAACCAAATAAGGCAGAACTTCATTAATAACTTTCAAGTTCAGGTTGGGTACATGAGTCAAATAGCAGGCTTTGCAAAGTTGCCATGCTTCCAGCTCTACTCTGACCTCTTTGGTGAATACTAAAGGGAGGAAAGAGCAATTGCTTTGCTCAGGTACCCATGTGGAGATATAAGCCACGATCTTTGGAATAATTTGACTGTTTTAAAATGTTGGTAAGTGTGTAATGAATTCCCATTGCAAATAATGCACATTGCCCCCAGTGTTACCCTGAGTAATTTGAGGGTAATTTCTCCCAACCTGAGAAAGAGCTTCTCCAGCCTCAGTGCTCTGCCCCTGTTCATCCTCGGTCAATCATTTCAGGACATCAGCCCACCTATCCTATTGCGAGGCCACATGGCCCCAGCACTGAAGAGGGGGAGTGGACAGGACCCATCCTCAGCAGCACAGACTTGGAGAGAGCCTCCAATATTAATGGCAGCGATTGGCACACCTGGACATGTCCTACTAGTGTGTTTTTCCCAGGGTATTGTTTTGCGGGTGGTGGGAGCTCTCTTAAGTCACATTGCCAGTTCCTGCAGAGATCTGGGAAAGGTCTTTTCGGCTCTTGGCAGTCACAGCCCCGCAATGGGACTCAGTGCACAGCTGGACTAGCACTTCCCTGCAGGCTGGAGGGCTCTCGGCCAGCCCTGCTGTAGCTGCAGTGTGCTGCCATGTGCTAATTGGCACTGCTGAGAATCTGGCCCCTCACTTAAGGCATGCCCTGATAAGGCTGTGAATAATTATTGGAAGAAGAGACTTTGTAAAAGTTGCTTTGGAAGCATGTTCCAAATCCTGTTATTTTTCCAATAACAAACACTGTGAGGGGGCATTCAGGGAGACCTTGCAATATTTAGCTCAACAGTAAGAGGAAGGGACTTCACAGTAAATATTTTTTTAATAAATCATGGGAGACAGCTCTTTAAACCCAATGAGAAAAGTATTCCTTAGTCCAGAATCCCCTTTCCCTCCCCTTTTCCTTCTCAGAGCTGGTCTGAAGTTTGATTTCTAAAATGATAGAAAGGGGAAAAGGAAACAGCAAAGCACATTTGACAGCTGTGGCATCATCTTCAGTCCCACAGCAGAGGCTAAGCAGGCTGGTCTTTGCACACACAGATTTCTGTGCCTACACAGATCCCTCTGCAGGATCGGGGCTGCATTTAAAAAAAAAAAAAGGCATTACTTCTGCAGCAATTTGCATGAAGCCCTCGTTAGATCAAAGTCTTCCTTGGCTTCAGAGCTGTCTGTTCCTCCCCCGCTCGCTCTCAGAAATGGAGGAACTGTATTCCCTTACCAACCCGTGCAACATAATTGAGATGTTGATCCTATACATGTCCCAGCATTCAAACAACATTCAAACAACAAACCTTCAGGACAGCCAATTAGTAGGCAGCCTACAAATGCTTATGGGCTGAGATAATGTGGAAAGGGGCCCCATGCTGTCAAACAGATTTACTTTAAAATTCGATGTCTCTTTCCAGAGAGAAAATAACATCCCTTGGTGCTCTGAGGAGAGCTGTTTTGTCTTCTCTTGCATGTTCTCTGCCCTCCTCTGCAATCTGTTTTTTGTGGGTTTTTTCCATTTCTTTTCCTTTTAGGGAGGGAAGATCCCCATCCGATGGACAGCACCTGAAGCAATTGCCTTCCGCAAATTCACATCGGCCAGCGACGTCTGGAGCTATGGCATTGTAATGTGGGAGGTGATGTCCTACGGCGAGAGGCCTTACTGGGAAATGACAAACCAAGATGTAAGCACGTGTGAGAGTTGCTGTGTGATGGGACTTTGAGGCTCAGCATTCATTCTGCAATCAGAGAGGCAGAGTGGGGACAAGATGAGGACAGCTGCTGTAAAAATGGCTTTGCTCCCCCATGCCAGACAGAAATGATCCTCCCATTTGATGCTCCTTTTTTTTGCAGCAACCCAGAACAGGCTGTGCACAGAGGGAAATGTGTCTGCACAGAGGCAAGCCTGCTTCCCCCAGCAGACTGCTGGAGCTTCACTAATGTTGTTAGAGCTGGAGCCTGTCCCTCTTCTGCTTAATGACAAAGGCCTGCCAGGGAATAGAAGCTGATAAACTGGCAGCATTTCAATCGTGTGTTCAAACCCCTGCTGCCATGTAAAGCAGCAACTCAAGGGAGTCATGGTAAGGGCTTTGTTTCCGTGCACAAAAGCTGGGTGATTTGATCTAGTGACAGCAGTTCACAGAGCTGCATCTTGGTTGTTCATGCATTGCTGATCTCAAGAGAGTAGTTTTGCTCCTGTTGTGAACATCTTGTAAGTTTGTGCTAACAAAAGCTCTTATGATTCATTTGTACACTACCCTTCAAGTAGTGTCCCCTTGCTCAGAGGTTCCATTGCCCCCTTGAGCTTCTGACCTGAAGGCCACCCTCTGAAGCATCTCCAAACAGGGACGTGCCTGGGGACACTGTCTCCTGTCTGACTTCAGCTCCAATCCCAGCCTGGCTAAGGATCTCTTGTTCCTACTTCAGGGCTACATTCTACCCTGAGCTCACCATCAAAATCTGTTCTTGTCCAAGGGTAAAAAACTTAAGCCTGGGGTTGCCAGATTTTCTAGGCCCCTCCTTCCTCTTCACATCTCCAAGAACATGACAGTGAAGGTCTCTGAGGATGCCAACTAACGCATGAGATTGGATTCACCATGAGGTATGCGGGGTAGCCCTGCTGCCTGTGGAGATCCTACCTCTGGATGGGTTTTCACCATGGGTTTCCTCTGATCACATCATCTGATGTTTTGTCCTTTCTTCTTTTTTTAAGCAACATCCCTATCGCCATGACTTTCTGCCGTTTCACTGGCAGCAAAGGCTCTGGCTGAGCATTCTGCATCTCCTGCATTTTCTTTGCGAGCCTTTGCCATCAGTGGATGTTACTACCTGTCATGCTGAGCTGCTGTCTCATCTCACTTTGAGTCCAGGCATGGAAGCAGGTGGTACCTTTGAGACAGTCATGCCACCTGAGCATGTTGTTTGGCATGAATGCCCCATCGCTTCTGCATTGCTGAGGCTGTCACATTTGCAGGAAGTTTGGTAAAGCAGTATGTGTCTATACAGGGATTTATCTCAATCAAATACACAGACTTTCTTCCATAGTCTGTACAGAGAATGCAGCACTTGAGAGCCAAGCTTTTTCACTCACACTGAGCACTGTAACTATCTTTAGTGCTGATGCACTGGCATGGCACAGATGTTGTTCAGTAAATGCCAGGCTAAGATTAAGGCTGGTGCCAGTGAAACAATGCTCCATGGCCAGGGGAGCCCCTTGTCTGGATCATAACATATGAATATCCACACTTTGCAGAACTGTTTCAAAAAACCCAAATGCCTCCATACACTGTGAATTTCACACTTGCCTGGTGTGAAAGCAGAAAGCAGAGGACTGGTGAGATATTTATGAGCATCAGTTCCTGCTCAAGCTTTACTTGTGTAACCTCTGTGTGTTACTTGCCTCTGCCTATGTGCAGATGGCAAGTGCCTGGATGGTGGTGGCCTCGGACCTTAATTCAGGGCTGGGGCATGTTCCTCCTGCAATACAGCATTGGCTTTTGTGCAGAGGACCAAGGGGTCACATGAGTTTTGGACTCTGTTGCACCAGAGTTTCTTGTTGCATGGCTTGTAATTAAAGTACATCATTTGCAAGCAGAATTGATGATGAGAAAAATTATTCTCACCATGTTACAGATGGATTGCTTTAAAGGAGGTGCAGTGCAAGAGGGTAGCAGTGTTGTAACTGCAAAGGCCACAAACCACATTTTAAAGTCATACAATTCTCTAGATGGCCCTCTAAAAATATGCTTTGCTTTGACCACAAGATAAAGCTTTGATGCAGGAATCGTTGAGAGGAATTTTGTGACCCGTGTTGCACAGGTTGCTAAGATAAATGATCATAGTGGTTGCTTTATAGTATTCGGAGTGGTGGATTTATGCAACACAGAGCTAAAAGCGTTGCTTTGGTTTACTGGAATGGACTGTCCCAAATGTCCTCTCACAAACATCTGGTTCAGATATCCCAATCCATAAGTGAGTAATGCTTGTCCAGAAGAGGGAGAGGGACAAAAATGCCTCCTTAGGTGCAAATTTTAGCTCCTCAAGTCTTACAAAGCAGTACACACCAATGAATGAAACAGCAAATGTGCCATTTTCTCATTTTCTAAGCATTGTGTTGACTACAAGTGACTTGGTCTTTTTTGTTTCATTCTTTTGCTCATCTTATTGCTAGAACTCAGAGGGTACCTTCAGATGCAAGAGGGTATTTCAGCGTCCTAGCTCCTCGCAGTATTTTGATACCATTTACATTGTATGGCCAGGATGAACGACATCCTGTAAATTGAGTTAACACTATTGATTGTGCTGTTACTGCCAGGAATATCAAACACGCATAACCCCACTGCAGATGTAGTTCAGATATTCTGAGCTGGTGCCAGATGGTCTGCTCCCTGTCTTGCTACTATTTTCTTTCTGCTACAGCTGGAGGGGGATCCATTACTGTTATAAATACACACATGGACACAGCAAATAATATTCTCATGGCTGTACCACACCAAGGCTTTTTTTATAGGGCAGCTGCAAATTTGGAATCAGGGACCAGCTGGAAAGCACAATGTGAAGAACAGACAGTGCAGATACCATACTGTGGTGGGGCTGGGTTTTGATGCTGGGAGCAACAGCCAGATCTTAGAAGAGATTGTCTTGCAAGTGTAGGTTGGGTGGAGAGTGGTGCAACTGCTCCACTGACAGATGAAATCTTAGATGGGTGCACAAAGACTGCATACATTGTGACCGAGATCTTCAGATGTGCTCACTACCCTTGGAGGAGATCATAAAGCCTCGCCTAACTGCCTCTCTACTGTGTACATCCTTAGGGACTTTGAGGTTCCTGCTACTGCTGCTCAGCCCACCTGGCTCATTCCTAGGACTCTTCACTTAACAAAAAGCTCTGTGGTGGAGAACAATTCGGAAGCAATTCATGCCATCCTGAATTTTGTAGCCTTCTGAAATGCAATGCCAGCCTGATGCAGCTCTTTCTGTACTGCTCATCTAGGTCTAAAGATCATGAAAACAACTTCCATCCTAACCCCTTAGCCTTCTTTTTAAACACAGGATGTTTTCAAATCATGAGACGGTGCCTAGAATGAATGTCATCTGTGGCATTCAGTTCTTGGAGTCCCACAGTGAAGCACTGTGGTTTTCCACATAGCAAACATCTGCTTCCACCCTCTTTTGGTCAAGGAGTCTTGGGAGTAGAGGGTGTGAAGATGTGCTGCTGGAACTCTCTTGGCACAGACGCAGACCCTTGTGGCTTGAAATGTGAGCTGCATTCTCCTGAAAATTGTAATGGTTCAAAATGGGAACTGCTGGGCTTGGAGCCCTGCTGTAAATCTGCCCCAAACTGGGGAGAACAAGTTGCTTTCTTAAATTCTGCCCTCATTTATTCATTTCTGCCTTTCAAGAGGACAGGCAGCACATGTGCATACCACTTGTTTTAGATATAAAACCATAGATGGTTTGTATTTGAAATCAGTGCAACAACTCCCCTGGTTTTAATTTACATACTCTTGGGCTGACATTTTAAATTCCTGGCAGAAATGCGGCCACACTGAGAAACGACTAGACCCAGACAGTATTGAATGATATATGAGATGGTTGTTCTGCCTCTGCCTTGAATCCATCCATCAATTAGCATTCAAAGTCTCTTTTGAAATACAGTCAGACGTTTATTACTGTAATACAAATTTGTGGTCTAGCACATGCCTTTTCATTTAAAAAGAAACCAACATCTGAATAAACAAAATCAGTGCACTCCATGAAGATGCCAGAAAGCCCTGTAGGTTGCTTTTTGTGGACTTAACATAGGCTCCAAGAGTTTCCTGCCATATAACCTATCGACCGCAACTGAGCTTTGAACAAGTACAACCTGACAATCTGGCCCCCTGGTTGCAGCAGTGCCTTGGCTTTCTAGATTTACTTTGCAGTGACCAAAAATTGAGTTATTCAACATCCCATAGAAAATATGAAAGACAGAGGGTTCAGTGGACTTGCCTTTTATAGACAGAATTGGGGTGTGGCAGGATTCTACATGAGTCTATTGCTGGTTCCAAATTTCTGTATTTAAGTCAAGTTGCATTTGGGAAAAAGGCAAGAGGAAGAAAAGCCTTGTGTTTTGTCTCCCGTAGGTGATTAAAGCTGTGGAGGAAGGCTATCGCCTGCCAAGTCCCATGGACTGCCCTGCTGCTCTTTACCAACTAATGCTCGACTGCTGGCAGAAAGACCGCAACAGCAGGCCCAAGTTTGACGAAATTGTCAGCATGTTGGACAAACTCATCCGTAACCCAAGCAGCTTGAAGACGTTGGTTAATGCATCGAGCAGGTACAAACACAAGCCAGAACCATTTCTCAGATCAAGCTCCTTGTCTGAATACCCACCTCTGGGGTTGATGCCTGTGTGCATCTGTGGGTGGATGTTCCTCCAGCTTCATTATGTCCAGGAGAGTTTTCTCAAATCAACTTTTTCTATTGCAGTCGGCAGCCAGGTGAGCAGTTCACTTACTTTAAATGCAGTGCTGCTGCAACAAAGAAAATTACTGTGGTCTGTCTTTTAGAAACAGGAGTTTCAGCAGTATTTATAGGTCTATGATAAAGCTACCTGTGCTCTACTCCAAGGTTAGAGACAGCAAGACTTGGGTGCATGAAATAAATGCTGCTCAAATTGTCTGCCTGTTGACTTTATTTTGGTAATACAAATGAAGAGTATCTCTTGGCTAAACTTTTTGGATGTGCAAAGCTCAGAGATGTCCAGGTACATCCTTTCCCAACTACTCCCAGGCGTGCTAGGCACCACTAAAAGTTGTGAGAGACTTGAGAGGATCTTTTTGGTTTCTAACACACTCAAACACTTCACTAAAACAACATTAAATAAATAGAGCAGCCAGTTTGCATTTAAACATGAATCTGAATAGCTACACAGCTACAAGTAAGGTAAGCACAGTCAAGAAATAAAACTGCACTTGGGGAAAAAGAGCTAAATATCTTTTAAGGAGTTTTAGTACTGGCTTCTCCACCATACTGGAGTCTTGGACAGGCTTTTTCTGTGAGCCATCAGTGTTGCTAATCACTCAGTCCCTTGCAAGGTCATAAAGGAGTAATGAATATGTATATCACTGATGCTTCACTGGTGGCAGTGGAGCTCCCCTAATTAACACTGGATAAGGCCCTTCAGAAAGACTTATTCTCAGAGAAGGGGAAAAAAAAGAGATGTTGTTTTCCTAGGACAGGTATGAGGGAAATAAGTTGAGGTTAGACTGGTGGCATGGACCAAAACAGATATACTATTGTGAGCTTATAGTCATTTGTCTTCACACCTTCCAAGTGGGTCTTGCACTGCTACATGTGACCCATTTCACCTGTTGCAGCTGGACATCTCCACAGTGGCATGTCCCCACATTTGGCATTTCATGCACTAAAAGAGAAGAACCTGAAATCTCTGTTAATTTTTAAATACAAGATGGATCTGATTCCTTGGGCTATTTTACATGCATCATTTACTGTCTGAAGAAGAAATTACTCTTATTAGCAATTAGATGTAATGTCAGTGCCAGCGAACCTGCAGGAAGAGGTTTATGATAGCATAAAATATATGATATTTTTCTTTTATTTTCAGTTCAGAACAGTTATTTTCCAGGCCTGTTATGCAGTGGCTCATGCACGCTTTTATACCAAACTGTTATGCCAGAAAAGAGGAGAGTAGACAGCAAACCATTTCCTTGAGCTGCTAAGCATTTTGCTGATGTTTTATTCCATGAACAGGTCCCTGTAATTCCAATCCTCTGCCTTTCAGAGCTGCTGTGAGTATTTTTGATATGGATGGAGCACCTGAGCAGCCAGGCTTTGGGGCTGTATTTCCATACTCATAGATTGCTGTGCCCAGAACATAGTATTCAAAATGAATCATAATTTCAATGTAGAGCAGCTGTAAAGTATTTTTTTATATATGTAATGTGTTCTTTATGGAAATTCTCATTAATGCAAATAAGGGAGGAAGTCACTCTCTACATTACAGCATGTGCATATCAGTAGGTACCTCCTGACATTAGTGATGAAAATCCACTTCTCATTATGATTACTTAGGAGTTTTGAATTTCTCATGTGTATAAAATGTTATGGGAAGCCATTATGTTCCTGGTACTGCAAGTATTCACATTTTATTGGACCCTTCAGCATTGCTATTAAGTAAACAAATAATACTAATGTGCTCATAAAATATATGAATATTCCTGAAGTGCTATAATAATATAATATCCCAGCTCCCCTTCTAGTTGAAAGTCTTATAAATGTAATACCATCAGAGGCTGATCCAGAAAATGTTTTTTTACCTGTGGATAATAATCTTCACACTAGGCTTATGTTAGCTGTATGTCCCGCTTTACAAAGCAGGCGGCAAATCTAGTTTCTCTCCTGGCTGACCTTGGACAAGCTCTCTCTGCTCTCTGCACATCATTAGTAGGGTGGTGGACCTTTCCGTGGCACGAGTCGCTTGTGCTAGGTACTCTATCGATGCTTCTGCCATGGTGAAGGGTTATTATTTGCCTGAATTGCTTCTTCCGTGCATGGCATAGCTGAGCAGGTAGCAATTGCCATGGCGAGGTCTGGAGTGAGGGAACAGTTTACCTCTGGTTTCAGGGCTGGAGCATGGTTGGAGCATTGCTGCTCTCTGCAGGGCTCGCTGGATGTTGTCTGCATCTGAAACTCCCACATGACTGTGCAGGAGCAGCCTCTGAAGTGTTAACAGCAGCCTGCCATTGATGGACACTGCCGGGAAATGTAATTTGGGTTTCAGCTTCCAGGCTCTGGGCTGCCTTAAGTTAATTATGAGCTTTAAAGGCAGAGGAAGAAAACAGAGCAGGAGGAGTGAAACTGAAGACTTTGAATTAAGAGTGACTGGGGGAGCCTGCTTGTAGCAGGGATCACAGAATTACGAATATGCTGAGTTGGAACAGACCCACAAGGATCATCGAGTCCAACTCCTGGCTCTGCACAGGACCATCCCCAAGAGTCACACCATGTGCCCAAGAGTATTGTCCAAATGTTTGTTGAACTCTGTCAGGCTTGGTGCTGTGACCACTTCTCTGGGGAGCCTGTTCCAGCACCCAACCACCCTCTGGATGAAGAACATTTTCCTAATATCCAACCTAAACCTCCCTCCCCTGACACAACTTCAGGCCTTTGCTTCAGGTTCTGTCACTGGTCACCACAGAGAAGAGATGAGTGCCTGCCCCTCTTCTTCCCCTCACGAGGAAGTTGTAGACTGCAGTGAGGTCTCCCCTTAGTTTCCTCTTCTACAGTCCAAGTAACCTCAGCTGCTCCTCATACCTCTTCTCCTCAATCATCTTTGTTGCCCTCCTTTGTACACTCTCCAGTAGCTGAATATCTTTCTTATATTGTGGTGCCCAAAACTGCACACCATATTCAAGGCAAGGCCGCCCCACTGCGGAGCAGAGCAGAACAATCCCCTCCCTCAACTGGCTAAGCAACGCTTTGCCTGATGCCCCTAGGACATGGTTGGCCCTCCTGTCTGCCAGGGTACAATGACTCGACCAGGACCCCCAGGTCCCTTTCCTCAGCACTGCTCTCCAGCATCTCATTTGCCAGTCTCTGTGTACATCCAGGGTTGCCCCATCCCAGGTGTAGAATCCAGCACTTCCCCTTGTTGAACTTCATATGGTTGGTGATTGCCCAGTCCTCTAATTTGTCAAGGTCTCTCTGCAGGGCCTCCCTGCCTTTAAGGGAGTCAACAGCTCCTCCCAGTTTTGTGTCATCTGCAAACTCGCTTAGTATCCCTTCCAGTCCTACGTCCAAGTCATTCATGAAGATGTTGAAGAACACTGGGCCTAAGATGGAGCCCTAGGTGACCAGTCCACTAGTGACCAGATGCTAGCCTGATGTAACCCCATTCAGTATTACTCTTAGTGCTTGGACCCCTGAGCCAATTGTTCACCCACCACATGATGTGTTTATCCAGGTATGTTGGACATTTTGTCCAGAAGGCTACTGTGAAAGACAGTAAAAGCTTTACTGAAATCCAAAAAGACTACCTCAACTGTCTTCCCTTGATCAACTAGGTGGGTTACCTTGTTATAAAAGGAAATCAGGTTTGATAAGCAGGACTTTTCTCTCATGAAGCTGTGCTGGCTGTGACCAATGACAGTGTTGTCTTTCAGGTGTTTTTGGATACCTCCCAGAATAATCTTCTCCATAACTTTACCAGGCACTGAAGTGAGACTGACAGGCCTGCATATTTCAGGGTCCTCCTTCTTGCCCTTCTTGAAAATTGGAACAACGTTTACCAACTTTGAGTCAGCTGGGACCTCTCCACATTCCCAAGACTGCTCAAAAATCATGAGAGAGGTTTTACAATTACATCAGCCGGCTCTTTGAGGACTCTTGGATGAATCTCATCAGACCCCATACATTTGGAGAGATCCAGCTGGAGCAGCAGATCCTGCACAATTTCGGGGTCGACTGGGAATTGGTCATTCTCACAGTCATGGTCCTCCAGTTCAGGGCACTGAGATCCCCTTGGTCTGTCATCCCTGCTGAAGACAGAGACAAAGAATGCATTAAACACCTCTGCCTTGTGTCTGTCCCTGTTTGTGAGGGGACTATCCTCATCCTCTAGTGGTCTGATGTTATTTCTGTACTGCCAGTTGCCATTAATATATTTGAACTCTTTTTATTGTCCCCCATATTTCTGTCCAGCTTCAACTCCAGCTGAGCTTTGGCCACATGAATTTTCTCCCTGAAGAGGCAAGCAGAATCTCTGTATTCTTCCCACGTCACCTGACCTTGCTTCCACTTGGCATATACCTTCCTTTTTTGCCTTAGCTCCAAAGGAGATTGCTGCTCAACCAAGCTAGCCTTCTGTGTCACCTGCTTGACTTCTGACATTTGGGAATTGCCTGTTCCTGTGCCCTTAGGGGTGTTGCTTGAAAAGTGACCAGCACTGATGGACCCCAACAATCTTCCCTCCTTTTTCTGCTTTTGGTAGGACCAGAAATGGCAGGAACTCAAAAGTGAGTGAAGTTACAGGTGAAGTGATGTGTTTGATACATTGCATAACAAGCCTGCTGGGAGGATTTAGGCTGCAGCAACCACTGAAAATGGAACAAGAGAATCATCTTTACCATATAAAAATACAAGTAACTTGAGTCATGTTGTGTACATCTTGATACTGATTCTGTTTGCTTCTTTGTTTTTGCTTGTCTTTAGAGTATCAAATCTGTTGGTGGAGCACAGTCCAGTTGGGAGTGGTGCCTACAGGTCGGTGGGTGAGTGGCTGGAAGCCATCAAAATGGGCCGATACACAGAGATCTTCATGGAGAATGGATACAGTTCAATGGATGCAGTGGCTCAGGTGACCCTAGAGTAAGTAGCTCTCAGATCATTTTCACCTCATTTTTGGAACTGCAGGGGGAAGGGGGGGGGAAGACAAACCATTCAAAAATATGCAGGGATGAGACTGCAGAAAGGGAAAATATTACCCTTTGTTTGCAGTCTACAGTTTCTCATGTAGCACCTCTATTGATGATAACAAGTGCAGGCAAGACTAAAACTTACAGTCACTACATTGGCAGCCATCACTCTGGCTCTTTTACTCACAGATATTAATGCATGATTTTGAGTAATTGCCAGGCCATCCTCTCAGCATAATAGCAGTTGATTATTTGAGGTTACCAACAAATAAAATCCCCACCCTTCTAGTAAATGTATAGGTACTAGAGTCCCTGCTGAGATATACTAGCTTCACACCAGATTAGCTGGTTTCACGGTTGATCTGGATGTAACCAAGTGGACAGTCAAGCCCAGTAAGGCGTGGAAATAGTACTCAACAATAACAGAAATAGATACGGCCAGGGCCAATGGAAGAGCATCAGCAAACCCACAGCTCTAGGGGACAGACTTCATGGCTGAGACTCTTTCTTCTGCATGTGCCCTTGGTTTTTGCACGTGAATATGACTGCAATTGGGGCAACAGCACTAAAATTACTTGCTAAATGCCTTGGGGCTGATAATTTGTTATGCTCAACCTTTAACTGCCTGACTTGCTTGTGTAATTATGCCAGATTTTTCTCTTACTGCCTGCCGCTTTCTCAAACTCGCTTCAAAGCCTGCCTTTCTAGCTGGGTTAATTTGAGCTTAGTTTACTGCAGGCATTAGGGCAGAATGGGAAATATTATGCTCTGTGCTGCTTGGGAGAAGGTTGTGTCTCCTCTCACCACATGCAAATTACCAGTGCACATACAGAATTGGCGCCGAGGGTTAAGAGTAAAACAAGAAAAATCCCCACACCCCACAGAACTGCAGCATTTCCTCCTGTCTGCCACAGGGCTTGCTGTGGAGCTCACTGTACAGGATAGGAGGTCCTTTGCCTGTGATGCAGGTTGGTAATATCTCTATGGAGTTCAGTTTCACGTTACATACATGGAGGGAGTGCAGGAACATATCTGCTCTCACACTGATTTTATTTGCTTCACTCATGTTATCAATTTACCCCTTACACCTGGACTCATCCAGTCTTTCTTCAGGCATTTACATGAAAACCCTGAACTAGGGATGAAATCCTCTCTAGCAACTGTCTGGGAAGTCAGGGTGCATGGATTTCTACCTAGATCCTTTTTTGAGTTCCTGAGATTCTTACATGTTGCTTCCCAGCCTAGTCCTGCAATTACATGCCATGTTACTTTGGCTTTTGAGGACTCCACAGTTTAGATTGGTAATCTACAGATGTTAACCAAGGAAGAGGGCCATCCCCAGGATGCCCACACAGCAGCAATACTTAGTAGTTGAATGGAAAGAAGAGGGATAGGATGAAGCAGTAATTTAAGAGAAAAGGAGCATTCTCGTCTACTATACCACCTCATTCTTATAACCAGAGCAAATTCTGGTAGAAAATACAGATTGTCTAAAACACATCACAGATTTATTGTTGTTACATCACGTATTTATTGCTGTTTAGCTGAATTAGCCATGTCAGAAAAGAAAACTAGGCTTCTAGTTTGTTCCTCTTTAGAATTTTATGTAATTTCAAGAGCTCTAAATGAAATGCTCAGAAGTGAAATGCTTTGGTTTGGATCAGAGAAAGTGTTGAGTTTAAAATTTAAAATTTCAGATACGAAATTTTCTCTTAATTTGACTTTAAAACTCAACTATTTCCCTGTGTTTACTCTTCGGTATTCCAGAAACTTCAAAAATATCCCCCAAGATCTTTTCAGGCTCCCCAAAATGTGTTTCAAAATGGTTGTTCTAATTGGCAGTGAACCAAGGAACCCATTATCTGTACAGTTCTAGCCAGAAAGGCAAGTTGGTCTGAAGTCTTAATGAAATAATAGTTACCAGAGATGCTCTGACCTCCAGCTGCAAACCACCTCTAAGGCCCCCTCACCAGGTCCCAGTATGTTCTCTATAGCACAAGTTTCATCCTGCTCACCCCAGTGTAGACAACATGTCTAAGCTGCTCAGCTTCAGCTTTCTTCTGGGCTTTTACAGCAACAGAGCAGTGCAAAGGAGCTGATGCCTGGGAGCCTAGGGAGCTTCTGGATTTTGGTTGTTTGAGTTTTTATAAAACGAAAGGAAGCATTTCATGGATCCATCTTGCATTTTAGTTGAAACTGAAAAAAAGGTTGAAACTAATTCGAGCTAGTTAGTCATCCATGCCAGTAAATAAATTCCCTGTCCCCACCCCAGCTACCTGTGGACAGAGGTGCTTGCAGAGATGCTTGCTTGGTTCTTCTCTCTCTCAGCCCACATACCTTTGTGTTGCAGTGCTGACTTAACAAGAAGGCTTGACCCCACTCAGGTTTATTTTAGGGAAAACAGTGGAAGACTAATTAAAAAGCCAACTAGCCATCCAAATCAAAACTTCTCTCATCCCTCTCAGATGCAGTAAAAAAAGACAAAAGACCAGATTCTCAGCTATTAAAAAAAAAAAAGAGAAACCATCATAGTGGCTAAAGAGGGAAAGCGTCACATATTGAAGACCTGAACCACATGTTCAGATTGATGTAAACTGGCAGGTTGCCCTTAAAAAATAAAGTAAGGGAGAAAAATGGCTCCTAATTCGCTCAGCTGAGACTCTCATGGGTTCCCCAGAAAATAAACAGAATAAGCAAAGTTCTTAAAAGGTTGATATACTGGTGGTTTTAGTTTTCTGGAGGTTTTAATATTTTTTTCTCCCTGTAAAAGGGAACAACAAAACATTTTGTACTCTGCGAAGGAAAATTCAGGTTAAATGTTCCTTGTCATTTTTAATACAGGCAACTGTTCTGTATATTACAGAGCTGGGACTTGGGGGGATCAGGTGAAAAGATGATCTGAACATCTGAAAGAAGCTTGCTTTCCCCAAATGACATCAGTAAAACAATCTTTACAATTTAAGAAGTTACCTTCAAATACCATCCAAAATGGTCTTCACCAAATTCAAACAGTGTAGGAGACAGATGTAGAAATTAGATGGAGAAAGGAGAACTCGATAATTGCTGCCAGAAAAGGCAGGAGAAAAAAATATAATGAATGTAAAGAATTCCTAAAATCTACTGAAAAAAAAAAAATTACTGGTGCTGTAGGAGGGGTTGGCCAAAACGCTCACAGGACTGGTGACTGTGGGGGTGCCTAGCTTATGGCTTCTTTACAGGACGTGGTTGAGATAGGGTTGAGATAGTAGATGTTCAGCTTCTTTTTTTTTTTTTTTAATCCTCCCTCCCCTGTCATGCAAAGTAAAATCCTGATTACCACCCTCATACTTTCAGACTAATGGCTTGGTGCATTTATTTCAAGGAAGAGTAGTATTAGTGACAAATTTCTGAAAGCAAAAGATTAAAAACTGATTAATATCACCCCAAGTCCTAAGCTCTGCCTGCTTAAGCAAAGACCTGAAATTGTATGTGTTCAAACAAAGAGTGATTTCTACATTTAGCTCTAATTCTTGCAAAGGGATGAATCACCTTGTGAAAAGTGGAGCCTCACCCTCCACCCTCTCTTTCCAACTGGATATCAGACTTGAAGGGAACCTTTCCAGTGGACCAGACCTGCTCTTTAAACTTGTGGACCACCTAGTGACTTTGAGTGTGTCTGGAGCTCTTTCAATCCACTGCAAGAATAACTTTACAAGGACAATACTCAAGAATAGATAGATCCATGACATGAGTTTCAGTCTGATCCTTGACTGGACCAATTACTATCCATGTGGACTACATATTTTCACCTTTTGAAAGATCTGTACTCACTGAATCTCAGGACACCCTGTTGTTTGTTATTAGATGAAGAGCTCTGAATATTTGTAATAACATGTGCTGTGTTGCTTTGCATTGTATATATTTTTTCTTCTAAAATAAAATAAATTATTTATTAAATGGTATACTGAATGAAGAGCATTTAAGAGTTCACCTGCTCTACATGCTTATTTTTAACCTGAAATCTCAGTCCTGAGATTGTGATGCTGTGTCTGCTTCTGAACAAATTCTCATCTTGTAATCAAGTAGAACGGGAATTATGAATAAGAGCAGATGAACTCTTAAAACAATTTTTTTTTTAAGTTCCTCATTTCATGCAATAGTCCCTAGCAAGTGGATTCCTCTCTCTTTAGCATCATCTGAAGGTCTTTGAGGTTCTTCTTGTTTCCCCCCCATTTGAACTGACAACTCACTAACTCCATGAGTAGTCCCAGTCTGCATGAGCAATTGTAGTAATACCAGGCTCAGAAGAGTGGTGAAATCTGGCCTGGATGGGAGATGAAATACAAAACATCTGTGATAGGTTGATGGCTGCCAGCCATGGAGATCATTCAGGAACCTGTCCCTTTTTCTTGCATGACTAACCGGCTGGTGAGGGGGTTGTGTTTTATGTGGAAATACAGTCCTAGTCTACACTGTGTTTGGCAAACTGGTCCATGGTGTACAAGTAGTTCTATTTGTAAATAAAATGTTTTAAATATATTTCTTACAACATGGAGACTGTGAATTCAACCCGTGCAAATGGAGGATATTGCAGGGAAGGGGATACCGTGTTGTCACTGTCACGTTGCAGCTGGACTTCTGTGTAAGGCTGTGGTAAGAGAGCAGCATGCGTGCAGCTGTATACAGGCTGTTTGGGATGAGCCCACACCAATTTTCCCCTTTATTTCCTTGGCTTTTTGGTCACCTTAGATCAGCCTTTTAGTACCGTGTTGACAAGGGATTCGAATTCCTGCTTGGTTTCATTTTCAGCCCAGTGTGACTGAAAGAAATGAAAAGGGGAGATTTTCTCCCTAAAATAAGAATAAAAGTTGTCTCATGGCTGGGGAGGTCAAGTATTTTGAAGCAGGGAGGCCACACAGCACATGGGTGCACGTATCTCTGCTGCAGCAGCACACACAAAACCCGGCACCAGGGATTGGGTCACTCCCACAGCAGGGTGCAGCCTGCATCCTGATTACAAGTGTTGTTTGCCCACGGGTCTTAGCTGTGCCTTTTCTCCCTCTGCAGAGCTGAGCCCAGTGAAATTACCACTTGGCTGCAGTAACATGAGCCAGACAGCTCTGGACTGGAGCTTGAGAACAGCTGTTTCGCAGCCCTTTGGTACAGAAGTTGCTGGGAGGTTTTTGTCCCCAAACAAGCTGGTTTGCTCACCCAATTCTGTTTAAAATTGACTTCTGCCTTATGCTGCTTCAAGTCCTTCAGCACTGGATGCACAGGAGGGTGCAATATCCTGTAAGTCATGCTTAAAAATGGGAATTAAAGCTCCTGTGTTCTCTGGGCAGTTTTTGGAAAGTTTTGTTGTTGTCTTTGCTATGCGCAAGGTGGCTTTTGAATAAAGCTGCTGATTTTATACTAGGTGAGCATCTGGCTCAGGAGCTTTGTCTTCTGGTTCATCTGTGCAGAGGTGAAAGACCCCATGGTACTGTTTTTCGCCTTTCTGAGGAGTCCCCATGCCTTTGGCTGGTGGCTTCACATTCGAGAGGATTTGATATTCAAAAAAAAAATAGACTGGATCCCCTGGTGAGCAGCTAATGGATTGAAACCAGAAACTCTTTCTTTCTTCTTTCCCTCTTGTAAATCAATGAGACAATCCTCAAGGATATTGAGTTAAGGGGATACTATATGGGGAGGAAAAAAGGCTTTGTAGTGAGTAGGCAGGTTTTTATTAGACTGATGGGGCTGTGTGTGAAATGTGAAGACATACATGCCTTTCTCGAGGTTTCGGGCTGTTTTTTTTGGCATAACATGCAAGAGTATCAGAAATTATACATCTCTGAAGTACATGGTACTGGATTTTCAAAAGAGCTCAGCTTGCATTTTAGATACCTGAAAAACAAAGCTGAATTTTCAAAAAGTGCCAGCAGAGCAGCACTCAGCAGGGGGAAGATGGATGTTGGCTCTTTTAAAAATCAGGTCCTATAGTGTGTTGGTTTTTGGGTTTGTTGGGGTTTTTTGTTGGGTTTTTTTTATCTTTGGTGTGAACTTCCAACTGTGCTGTGTACATAAAATAAATTGCATGTAACAATAGCATTACTTCATTTTCCTTCATTATTAAGATGGCTTGTTGAACTAGTTTCATGAATCAGTGGAGGCAGAAATGAAAGCATGTCCCCCTGAGAAGGTAGAGACCTTTTACAGGTGCTGCAACCTTTTCTCTGCCAGGTAAGGAGCACTGCTGATGTGTCTCATTGACCTCCTTTGCTCCGCGCCCCTTAGATTGTGATTTCCTTTTGCATCATTGAGATGCACTGCTGAAAAAGGGTACAATAATGAAATTATGTGTTTAGCCTGAAGCAAAAAATCTGGTATTTTCCTAATCAAAAGGCTGAGAACATGACAGTCCTTGGAGAACAAGAGATCTAGCTTTTGGCTTCAACTAGTTTATGTGTTAATGTATTAGCCTTCACTCAGGATTGCTTTTTATTCAAAGCAATGTTCATCTGTGAATTTTTGGATATGGATGGTTGGTTGTTCTTGCACAGGAGTTTCTGTCCAGAATGTAAAGCTGCTGACAGAGGTACACCTCCACGGGCAGCTCATGCGTTGCATGAAAATATTTTGGTGGCCACTACACATGTACACCTGCAGTCCAGCACACAGCCGTGCTATGAACTGTAGGTTACATTTGCAATATGTCTCAGGGGATGGTTGGGCTCCCAGGTGTTGCTGGCGATCCCCAGACTTTGTATAAATGTGCCAGCATGGTTTCCAAAAAACAGCTGCATATTCAAGGAGGTCAGGTCTCATTGGCTTTCAGTGGAGAGCTTTGTCCTAAAAGACTTGCCCACAGCGTGTCAACAGTCTAGGATTCATGAGTGTATTGGCAGGACAGTAAGGCCTGACTTTGAAACATCCTTTACTCAGTCCAGTCTGGAAGTAGAAAGCAAAGGGCTGATATTTCTCTTTTGGAAGTCTTCAGACAAAACACCATGTCTCCTATTAAGTCAAACTGCTTCTCTAGCAGTTTCTGTGTCTTGTGCTGGAAACACATGCGCAATTGTCTTGATGTTTCTTCTGAGCTTTCATTCCTACAATTTCTTTGTTAACACTTTTCCACCTAGTAAGAAATCTATGCAATTATACTCTGCCATAACTGATGACCTTACTTGGCTTTAGATGTGTCATTGAATCTAATTACCCAAGGTCCTGCTGTAGTATCTATAGGAGACAACTTGTCCCACTCCTGTCTTTGGATGGAATAAATTGTCCCCTGGAGGTGCCTCTTTCACACCATTCACGTGAATCGTGGTGATTGCCTTCAACTGTACAACTAAATTTTAGAGGGCTGAGTTCATGAGAAAAGAAACTTTCCTTCTGATTCTGCATGTTACATAAGCTAGCTTATTTTACAGCTTTCCTGCGATGGCAGTCCAGTAGGGAGACTCAACACAAATGCCTTTGGCTTATAGAATTCACCCAAAGCAAAAAAATGAAATGTGGGTTTATGGGAAGATTTGCAAAAACCCAGAGGGGAGCTTTTGCCAATTCCTGTTGACTTTAGGGGGTCATCAGGCTGGTGGCCATCCTTGAAGCTTTTGCCATTTGTGTTTCTTTGGCTTTGCCTTATCTGAAGAGAAAGGAACCATGGATTGACCTCACTTCTTACTGCTCGTATCTGAGATCAAATACTAACCTCTCCCATGAGAAGAGGAAACTGCAACACAGGCTTTCTTACGTGGCTTTTCTCTTGGAAATAGGACTTTTCACGCCTAGCAGAATCCTTGGCCAAAGATGATGCTGACACTTTGCTGTCCGGCCTTTCTCCTTGGACAGTGAGGTGATTTCTCTGAGATGCTGTCAGCCATAAAAAAAATTTTTTACAAATGGGGAAAATAAAACTTGCAAACTAAACTTGGCTTCGGGAGCTGCCAATGGTGATGGGTAGGCGCTGGCAGCAGCCTCAGCATATGCAGAGCGTGGTGTGCGCGGCAGCGTGTGCCTGAGAGGTCCATGGAACCAACGTCTGCTTTCTCCCACAGGGATTTGAGACGCCTGGGAGTGACACTTGTTGGTCACCAGAAGAAGATAATGAACAGCCTTCAAGAAATGAAGGTCCAGTTGGTGAATGGGATGGTGCCATTGTAACTCGGTTCTAAAGTTGCTTCCTCAAGTGGGTCGGTCCTGCACTTTGTACACTAGCCTTGAGATTTATTTTGACTAAAAAAAACTCAAGAAAAGATAAAAAGGGAAATTCAGTGGTTCCTATACCTGAAGGACATTGGCTTCTGATGCAGCATTTCTAAAGCAGTGTTTGACTAAAGTTTTCCTTTTCTTCCTGTTTGTGTCCTCATTTTCATGAAGTCAATGTAAGATGCATGGAACATGGAAACGAATCTGCTGTATGTGAGGTTAACCAGTCTCTTAAGCTTCAGTGGTGATAACAACAAGCCTCCCCACCACACATTGTTGTACATGGGAGGTACATATATATATGTATATATATATAGCACCTTTATATACTGAATTACAGCAGCACATGGTAATACTTCCAAGGACTGACTTGAGCAGAGGATTTTTGTAGCCATTCATGGGCTCCCAATAGCTGCAGTTTGCTGAAGTTTAACTTCAAGTCTTACTTGTCTACAGAAGTGTATTGAAGAGCAATATTAGATTATTTCTCAATAGATATTTTGTTTTTTAAATTTAAAGAAAAAAAATGCTGTTACACAGCATTAAGTTATAGAGACTAGCATATAAACATGTTGCTTGCTCCATGGCACATACAATACAGGGTGTATATTTTTTTTTCTTTCCTCTGTGTTACCAAGTTCTTTTTGTTTGCTCTTCAAGGAGGATAATATGTGATGAAGATGTATATACTGTACAGTTTGCTACGCATCAGGTACAAGATTGGGGCTTTTTCCTTGGTTTTTTCCTTTTTTTCCCCTCTTTCACTTTGTTTTGTCTCCCTTTTGTGTTACCCCTATGCTTTGTATTTTTGCTGCTGTTTTGTTTGAGCAACATATAACACCTTCAGAAGTTTTGATTGCGTATATGAGGTAGAAGGAGTCTGCTTAAATAAAAGATGTTACCCCCCCTCTTCCTTCCCACCATGGGCTGGGGACATCCAGAAGAAAAGTTCTGGTTCTTGGTGGCCTCCAGCAACAACATGGCATCAATTTTCCTGTGTCCTGGCCAAAGATAGTGTGGGATTGCCTCTATACCAGCATTTTAGCCCAGTAGCTGTCACCCAGTGCAGCCATCACCTCTGTTCCCAGAGCCCAGGAGAGAAAGCATGAGATGGTTTTAGCTGGAAGGATTTTTACTGTTCCTCTACTCATGATGGGGGTTACGTCCTGGATCACAGTGTCGAAAGGAACCCATGTTAATCCAACATGGAGATTGTGTAGTATTTCTTCCACAGTGGAGGTGGGATTATTTTTGGAGCTGTGCTGTCCCAACTTGTCTCTCCATGCATTTTCGGTTTGGCTATGGACCTGGTCATTTTAGGGCAGAGCACAGAGGAGAGGTAAGAGCAGAGCAGCCCAACATGGTCACAGTGATGGCATCCTGAGGGCAAGGAGATCCCATTCATCTGGGGCTAGCATGGCTCGGGTCAGCACTAGGTTGTAGCTGAGGTTCAATGTGTCCATTAATGCCCATGGCTGCTATTTTCAGAGGGACCTTAGGGCAACCCGATCCCTTGGGAATCACATCAAGAGACAGTTTGAGGGTGTCCTTCTCCTTTTATTGAAGATTAGATTAATTTCATTTTCATAAATTGGGCTTTTATTTTGTGAAGACTTTGGTAAAAATTTTAAAGCAGCTCAACGGATGCGAAGTTTTTGCTGTTTCTGTAGATGTATTGCTTCCTTAGATGTTGGGTAGCATCTTGTGGCATCCTTCCTTGGCAATAACATCAATGTAGTGAGTTGCTGTAGCTCCCTTTGTCCCCAGTGCTGCAGAACAGAGCCCAAGAAGCTCATACAGTGCCGAAAAGAGGCCTGTGTCCTTCATGTCTTGCAGAAGCAGGAGTTGCAAGACACCTTCAGCTGTTTCAAAGTCTTTCTTCTGTTTCCCCCAAGCCTTTGGATAAGATTTGATACAAAGAACGTTTTCTAAAGAAAAGGGAAATGTCTAGGAAAAGAGAGCTGAGTGCGGTTTTTTTCTTAGCAGCAGGGCTTTGCTTGCTTTCAGCAGGGCTTCTTTAGGCAATATTTGCCTGTTCTGAAATGGTCTCCTCCTCCTCTGCAACCTACTGCTGAGTTGCTCAGCAACTGGGAGAAATAAGAGGGAGAGGACCCATGGCAAGGTCTAACAAATCTTGATGGTGTGATTTCTCATCCTGTTGTTTCATTTTAGCAGCCACCAGACCACAAAAGAGGAAGGGGGTATCAAGACATAACAATTTCAGCACGGAAAAGAGATTTGTCATATAATAAATAAGATTATTAGAGCTGTCAGCAGAACAGTCTTGGGATTATTTGTGCCTCCCTGTCTGCAACGCTTGGGAAAATAACCTGTGGGAAGACAGAAACAACTCATTTCTTCATGAGGAATCGTTTATTTGCCTGCATCCATTGGTGTCACCAAGATGCTATTAGCAAATATGCAGCACTTTCTGCCCATCATCTCATTCCTTACCTGTTGGCTCTGTGGGAGGAGTTGGGTTTGGTCTTTTTTCCTGGGCTTTTAACAGCAAAATCCCCTTTCAATCATTTGTATGACTGGGATGCATACCAGATGCTGAAATAACCTTCGAAATGAGGAACCAGTGGAAAACAAAACTGTTCTTAAGCCAGACTGCATTTGTAAATAGGGCACCTCTTCTCGCTTCCTCCAATAAATAAATAAATAACCTTTTCTATTTATTTCAAGAGCTGTTTTTGCTACAGATCTCTATATAATAGACTTTGTCTTGGAGCCAAAAGTAAAACAAAATGGTGTTTTAATGAGTACTGTCTAAAAGTTACTGCTTCTATATTCATGAGTGAATTCCAGAGACAATGGAGGTTTTTGGTTCCCATCCAAGAAGTACAAGTACTCCATATGTTGGGCATGATCACAGGTTTTGGGGTGCAGCAGAACAAGATGACAGTAACATTTTGCTGGTTATGCTCTTGGAAAGGGCTGCAGGTGAATTTCCTGCCTATGGTAAGTCCAAGCACTTTGCCTTTCCAGCTTGCCACTGCTGCAGCTGAGCCAACAAATTCTTTTTTTTGCAGTATATTTTGCTGATAGTTGCAAGAAAGGTATTTTAAAAGATCTGGGAGGTAAAATGGCTCTTTTAGATACAGTTTTTCATTTTGGGAGAAGGAAGTGTCCCCAAGAATGGCTTGTGTAGATTGATGCCTTTTCATTGTGCAGCTACCACTTGGAAAAACTACCTGAGCATTAAAAAGGAAGACTGATCTAAAAGGCAAAAAAATCAGTTTAAATTTTTTTATATGTTTGTGGCCAGAAGAACAAAAAATGAAGGTAAATTTTTTTTTCTCTATTCAGTGTTAAATATAATGTAGAAAGTCCCAGTGGTCAAGAAAGTGTGACTCCTTGGACTGCTGTGAACTTGAAATTAGTTGTTAAAGCATATGTAAAATACGTCAGTAGCACTCTTAAAATTAACACTTATTTTCCAATCCTTTATCATAGTTCCTTAGGGCAGGTAGGGCAGGAGCTGGTGCATCCAGTGCTGCCAAAGCTACAGCATCTGTCTCAGCTCCTTGCATCAGTGTTTTAACTTATAGGAGACTGTAGCATTGCTGTATTTATTCCTCCCCCCTTCTCCCTCCTTGGATGCTCTCTGTGCATTTTGTTTGTGTACATGTCTGGGTTTTTTTGTAGTGTAAGATACAAAATTTTCTATTTTTTCATAAAAATAAAACCCTTTCACTAACAGCAACATCCAGTTGTGGATCACACGCATTCGTACCCCCTTGGCTTTCCATGAAGTATCAGGAAATAAAGGAAAGAAATAAATTCTCTTTATTTTTTCTCTCCTAAACACAGACTTGGTGCCAGTCTTGTAGTCCCTGGGGGAAAGAGGGACCTTTGGGATGAGGGAGATGTGTAGACCCACACAAACACATCCTACCTTGTTACAGGCTGTTCTCTCTTTCCTCTGTTTTTTCGGGGAAAAATATGCTTTTTTGTCTGGTTTGTGGGGCAAAGGGCCTGCTGAAACAACCAAGCCCCAGAACAGCCCCTGGCCACACATCCCTCAAAAATACCAAATTTTTGTGATTTTTTTTTTTTTAATTACTCACAGGGTCTGATTTTCTCTGAATGTTTTTGGGGAGGGACCCCAGCAGACCCATGGCCAGCTGGAACACCCCCTACCACATCCCCTGCCCCATGGATTTGGGGGCAACCACATGCTGCAAAGTGGCATAGGCCAGCCTTAAAGAGAGGTGAGAAAACCCATAGGTGGGAAAGGCCAAGGGGCAAGGGGGAAAAAGATTGGCCTTGGAAAGGTATAACAGAGGCAGTGGTGGGCAGCTACCATCTTCTTGTCCGCTGCTAGAGGATAAAGGGAAGACCTGCAGATGAGGATATACTGTTTCTCCTGACATAATGGGAAACCGTGGCAGATGATGGGTGGTGGTACACTCATAACGTGGCCAGGAGCAGCGTGGTAGGCTGGGACAGCAGAGGAATGCTGCCTTATATATTAAAGGGAGCACAAGGTCAATTGGGTTAGCAAACTGAGGTTGTCAGCAACTTGGATAAAATCTCTCTGGATTGACACACGAGTCCCCATTCAGTGTTTTCTTATTCAGCCTGAGGTTGTCTGCTGCTGGACCACAATGGTGACAGATGCTGGAAGGAATCGGAGGGGTTCTGAGGACAGGGTTAAAAACAGTGTTAACTTGCCCCATGTAGGCAGCATCCTTGGTAGCGTCATGGAGGCAGACAGCCTGCTAAGGGGAAAATACGGAAATGGGGAAACTTCTTTAAAGAAGCTGAAACAGCTTTGCAGGTGATGGAGAGGCATTTGACAGGTGAGGTTGAGTTCATGGGGAAAACAGGAAGATTTGCCACCTCTAGAAGCTTCCATGTAAAAAAATGAAAGGAGGCAAGTGAAATCTTGAGGAACCAAGTGTGTTTTACAAGGTTTCCCTGATTTCAGCTGCCATATAAATAGGGATGGTGCCCTTATGAAGACACATCCATGACAGCAGCTGCCTCTGGCTCATGGTCCTCGGCCAGCAGGAGGAAGAAGGGGATTAGGATGCAAATGAACAACACTTGCTATTACTACCAATAAAGATGAGAGCTGGCTGCAAATTCCTTCCACAACAATGCTCCATTTTAAGTGAGCACTAAGGAATTAGGCAATTTCCTTGGGGCTTTGTGCTTCAGTTGGTTTGGGACCAGCTCTTACACAAATCTCAACTCAAAGTTTGCTTATTATTTTCCACTGCTAGGCTCAGTGTGAGAAGAGGCACTTATAATCTGTGGGCACCAGCTAATAAATTTACCTGCACAGAAAGGTAAGGTGCTTTACCTGCACAAAGGGTCCTTAAGCAGGTGCCTGACTTATTTTTTGCGTGGTTCTTCTGCACAGCCTCTGTCTGGTCTCTGCAATAAATGCACAGCTGCCCAACTCCTAACAATGCTTAACAAGCTGTGAACAAGGTAATATTATTCTCTGCGTCATTCTTGTTTTCAGTAAAGCTGAAATGAACTGAAAAGTGAGATGACCCCAGTGCTGCAACATTGCAGGGCAGCAAAACAACAACTCTTTCTTATTTTTCCTATCCAGTAACCTAAAAATGGGGCTCAGGGGGCTCTGAATCTCCCCCTCCTCTGCCAGCCTGGATGGGGTTCAAGCCTTCTGGCTAGTGCCAGAATCCCCAGAGGATACTGTGGCCTCAGGGCAGGAGCAGTGGGGAGGCTGCTCCCCATCACCCCATGAAGCCGAGCTGCCATGCAGAAAGCAATGCAAGATTTATGAAGCCATGAGGAGAAAGAGCAAGGGACTCTTCATGTATTTTTCATGGGCTGAACTGCATAAATAGCATGCAATGCATAAACTGTGACTGGATACTTCCACACAAAAAAAAAAAAGAAAAGGACCAGCAAGCAGAAGAAGAGATGAAAGAATGAGATAGATTTATTCAAGTCAACGAAGCCTGTTGAAAGTCACCCTCAAGTGCATTAAGAAGCAGCCAAAACAACACAAGCTGATCCTGGGGTGATTCATCTTTGTTGACATGAGGAGGGAGACAGACCTCGAGGACTGGAGAAGGGCACACGTTGTACCTGCTTGGTAAAATGGATGGGTGGGAGGAGAGAAACCACCTTATCTGCAATGTCTGGGATGTGATGTGGGACTTAGGGAGATGCTAGGACAGGTTAGTGTGGGAAGTGGATGACACTGAGGCACACAGAAACAGCTCAGAATGAGGTAAGACCAGAAAAAGAGGGCTACACTGGGAAACTCAGTGCAGGGATGAGTGCTGCAAAGGCAGCGTTCCCTGTGGCAGTTCTCTCAGCAGGTACACATGTGCTTCCAAGTGTGCAATTTTAATAATGCATCTGCTACCAGAGCTCAAACCTTGATACATGAAGACAAAGCAATCCCACGCTGAGATCAGGTAGGAAATCGGAGCTGGCATCAGGTAGGAAATGGGAGCCAGAGCAGCATGGCCAGCAAAAGGCTTTGCTCATTTTGCATCCCTGAGAGCAGAGCAGGGTGTGCTTATAGTTATTGCATGGCATGGGGTCTTCAGGGAAAAAAGCCTTGGAGAAACAGGAATTAATTTCTGATGCTCACTGAAGGTATCCATTGTCTCTATAATATGACTTCTAGTTGGAGCATTTGGTGCAATTCCTTTGGGACCCACTGGACATTGGTGGCTGCAGGCCCCTGCAATACAGTGACCTTTGATACCCCGTTAACATAGGGCTCATTATTTTTCTCCCAGTAAGTCCTGTGAGCCAGCCGTGGAGGAGAACAAGGTGCCCATGCAAGTGATTTTCTTACCCCATCATTTCCTCACCTCTAGCCGGGGTCAGCTCAGCTATTCATAGCATCAGCTATAATAATATTGAGCAAATTGAGTGTAATAAAAGAAGATGCTTTCTTACAGTGACGTGATGCTTTGATAATCTATTAGCAGCTCTAAGCAGGTTTTTTTGACTGCAGAACTCTCAGAGCTCCTCCATAAATGGCCAGTGGATGCATCTGTGCTGGTGAAGATTACTTATTTCTCTCACAGCTTATTTTTTTAACTACAAAACCAAAAGAAAAATCTGCCAAGCTGAAAAAAAAAAAAAAGCAGCAAAACTGTGAGATAGGCTGCCTGCCGTTTTCTTGGTTTGCTCCCAATGAAGGCCGTATTTATTACAAGAAAATTGAAATCCTATTGATTTCTCTTCTGAGGCACTGTGTTTCAAGCTTGACATTTAAACATGAAACTCCAGGCTCTAAAGTTTAATCATTTACTCCTGTAGAAATAGAGTGTTTGGAGCCACTGAGAAAAAGGCCATGCAAGGTAAAAATATTTCGTTGGGGGGAAAAAAAGAAGATAGGGAAATTACATATTCATTTAAAAACGGAGGATAGGGAACAGCCTCTCACATCCAGTGGGTGAAATGTTGCCAAAGTGGCATCCTGTGGTCCCTTTCCATGAGACACGTAGGAGCTCAGGACTTGCTTAGGGCTTGCTAATGTCTTTCAAATGGGATAAGATTCATGGTAGCAATATTGTAGGAGGAGGGGTAAGGAGGCATATACATAGGGATGGATATGGATGGATAGATGTGAATTGATGAATATATATAGAGAGAGATGCATGGATATTTATGCACACACATGCAGAAGCACTGGATAATAAACTCAGTTTTAATTAAGACAAGAATTAGGGCATGACTGATAAATGGTGAATGGCAGCAAATAGCCCAGGAGTGACACTGGATTTGGCTGAAAAGGGGTGTTTTAGGCCAAGCAGGGAGGATAGATGGAGATTGCCAAGGTTTGGCACTGGGAAGGATTTGGCCTTCATTAATGTTCCTGTCCTAGCATGAATTAATGAGTCGGGGGGAGGGGAGGAATGCAGAAGAGATGGATGTTCTCACTACTGTTAAAATCCCACCAAGTTCCATCCCACTGGGTAGTCCCCAGCCATCAAAGCAGGGAAGGGAGGATTGAATGGGCTGGATAAAGTGGCTGGGAACATGCATTTGGTAAGTGATCAGGAGAAATTAGGAGGAGGGAAGCCACAGGCATGGCTTTCATCCTGGCTTGGTCATGGCTTTTGGGCTTGAAAGTCACTCGCAGACCTAAAGGTTGATCCACGGTGCCCAGCTGGGAAAGGAATATGTTTATTTGGCTTGGAAACAATGGCTCTTTGGGGGTGTTTAGTGTTTTGCAGTGGAAAAACAGGCTTTCACAGACAGGGTTTGTGAGCAACTGCATGTGCACCAAGCCCTACACAGGGACTGATTCACTCAGCACCTGCTAAAACCTGGTTTGGGTGACGTTAGGTCCTGAACATGCCCAGGTGGATCCTTACCTTGGCCCAGCAAGGGGAAAGGGAAGTGTGAGTGGCGCCTTTTGAACCCCAGAATTTGGAGAACAGGGCTGTAGAGCCAAAATCACAAGTCTTTTTGTAGCAGCAACTACACATATTCCAGCAGAAATCAATAAATTAAAATTATTAAATAAAATAATTGTATGTCTTCTCTGTGAGGAAAGGTTGTTGGCTCTGGCACAGGCAAAGTTAGGATGTCCCTCAGGAGGGCAGTGCAAGGGGTGCAGCATCCCAAATCAGCATGAATAGTTGCTGGGCACAGAAATCAGTGCTGTGAGAATTTCATCCCTCTCCCATTCCTAAGAGCAATGCTTCATTGCACTGCCCTCCCAGTCTATGCAGCAGCCAGAGAGACACCGAATCCTTGGCCCCCGAGGTTTGCATCCCAGGCAGGGCTCCAGCCAGGAGCAAAGCTCTCACCCATAATCCATCCCTCCCTAGCACCTTGAAATTGTGATTGCTTCATCAGGGAAGGCAATTAGCATTCAAGTGCTGGTGTTAGCATAATCAGAAAGACAAAAGGCTGACAGCAATAGCTGCAAAGCCAGGGCCCTGGTCGGAAATGTAATGGAGAAATAAATTATGGCGAGAGAGCACGTTCAGATCCAGACTTCAGCTGCAGAGGGCATGGGGGCAGAAAAGAGCCCTGTCTCCTGCTAGTTTGTCATCCACACTCCAGCGATCCTCATGTCCGATAAACAGCCGATAAGCAGCCCAGCTTCTTCAGCAAAGGAAGCATTCCTGTAATGAGTGGCTGAGATCCCCAGGTACCACCCAGGGATACTGTGAGTCCTCTTGGCACTGCATCCTAGTTCTTTAAAGCCAGACCTTTCCCTTCAGAAAATCAGCTTATTGCAACATGCCATTGTGAGTGTTGCCACTGTGGTTTGGGATAGAGGGGATTTAAGGGCCCCAGGGCTTTGCAAGCTGCTGGTTGGGAATGTGCACACCCCAGTACTGCTGAAAAGGGGGAAAAAAACCCCACCAAACATAAAACCTCATAACTGGAAGCAGATTTGGGTGTAAAAATAAGACCAGAAAAAAAGAGCTAATTGTCCTGGTGACCCCTCCATCCCTGTAAATTTGGAAAGCCCAAGTACAGCTGAATTTTGGGAAGGGAAGGACCAGGTTGTGACCCCTTTCCATGCAACCGTGGTGCTGCAGCAGGAGACTGTGGAACACAGGCAAAAACTGCCAGGAAGCTGAGCAGCAAGCTGAAATGCCTCCATCAGCCATGGTGTTGTATGGGCATCTTGTCCCCAAAGATGGCAGGGCACAGTTTTGACGGTGTAAGCTCTTTTTACAATATTACTCACCTACTCAAGAAGTGGAGGCATCTTATTGTCTAAAAGAAAGATAAAGAGAAAGGTCGTTGTGCCCCAGGTTATTTTTCACGCTGCAGAACCATCCCACTGATAAAGTGGTGAGTTTGTAGAGGCTGATAAATCAGGAGTCAAATGAAAAATGCAGTGTTTTTTTTGTTTCCCCAGCCCTGTGATTTGATTTGATCGGAATTTTCATTTGAAGCTGATCCTTAAGCAAACCCTTTTATTTTTCCCAGAAGGTTTACCATAGGGCACTGCAAATTTCCCAGTTTTGAGATATGACAGCATGGAGGGAGGTTATAAAAATGCATAAGAGAATATTTTTTTAAATTATAAAACCTATGTATAATAAAAATAGAAAAATATAAAATATCTTAGCTGTATTACATATATGATAGCCTTTATCAAACCAAAGTTAATGCTCTAAAAATATGATCTTGTGCTTCCCCAAACAAGAGAAAGCAAAAGAATCTCTCCAGACGGGTTACACTGAGGACTTGTATTTGTATGTGCAGAAAGGGAACCGAACTTGTGCTAATAAGCAGGTACTCAATACGCCTTGATGAGTGAATGTATTCAGTCTATAGAGAGCAAAGCGTTTGCTGCATCGAAAATGGGAGATGATTCCCCTCCTGCGAATTTGCCTAAGTACAGAATAAACATCTATTTTCTTTCTGCTTTCCCCCTTTTTCTAAAGCCCAGCTGTCTGATAATGCATATAATGATGGTCCCTCCAGAGATTGAGCCTGAATTCCCATTCATATGCAAAAATCATGAGTGAGAAACTTTAGATTTGGCCCAAATAATATTATGCACTTCTCCCAATGAAGGAAGTTCCAGCTTGCCATATTTTTTCTGCTCAGTGCATGCCAGATGTCTTTAAAAAAAAGGGGGGGATGGTTATTCCTCTGTATGGAGCTAGCAACAAGGGAAGGATGCTTCTGGCACACCCCTAATGCAATGCCTCCACACAGGACCATGGAGCAAGGGAAAGCTGGGGGCGGACAGGGGAATCATCTTGCTTGTATGGCTGCACTGAACACCAAACCTCTCATAAGTGTGTCGAGTTGACCCTGTGGAAGGCAACGGCCATATCACAAAGGGATGCATTTAGGGAGCCCTTCAGATATTCTTAAAGATATTTGCCTTTTCCTTGTGGCCATAGCCCAAGTGGTGTGTGCAAAGGAAATGAGCTGATGCTGTGTGGTCCAGCCTTAGAGAATATAATCTGGCCATCATGGAATATTAAGGTATCTTTAAAAAGTGCAGCAGCAGCTCCCCTCCCCTGGCATCGCAGGGCACGCAGTGCTGGCCAGGTGATAGCTGATCTTCGTCTGACACGTTAAAGACAGCAGGAGAGATGGCGGAAAACAAGGTCTGAATATGATGGCAAAGGGGCTGAGTCAACTGGGACAATCAGGTATTTTTGCAAAGCCAGCTCCCGAGTACTCTTTTTCAGATGGACTGCTCAGTGCTCGCACACCAGTCAGCACTAAGTCTCTGAAGCCCTGCCTCAAGCTGCACTCCAAAAGCCTGTGAAATGTTCACACTATGGAGAGCAGAGGCTTAGGAAGCTCCTTTTAGGCTTCACCAAACCATTTTGCTTTTAATGGAGGCATCTGGCATGGTAAGAGGGACCTCACTGAGCAGAAAGATGAGGCTGATGCTTTGCAGTGAAGTTTTGCTGGAGTCAAAGAATTAGAGCAGGTGCTGGGGCTCATCCCTGGGTGGTAGGGATGGGGAATGATCTCATTTTGGGGAAAAACAGCTATAAACAGCTGCATTATTACTAGAAAAAAAAACCCTCAAGTTATTTCTCTTTTGGGAGGCTCAGGTATCACTGCAGGGTTATTCTAGGGGGCTGTGTGGGTCACGTGTGACAGGCATGTAATTTTTCAGGCTGATTATTTGGCTTGGGACCATGTGCTTTGGAGAGAGGAAGGGATTTAGGAGGAAGGCAGTCAAATTCATGCATTTTTCTCTTTTCCCAAGAAAAAGAAATGGTCAGGAGAGTATTTCTTAACCACTATCTCAAAATGAATCTGGGCTTCGCAGTGGTGAGGCAGTGGCCGTCTGTTAAGAGAATGGGGGATTTGGGCTGTCAGGGGTTTATGCAGAGCCTCACAGCTGGTGCAGGTGCATTTCCAACCATAAGAAGTAGTAACAATCCCAGTGGAAACATTCAGATGCTGTAAGAGCAGAAGGAAATCTATTATCCATGTGAATGCAATGTCAATATTTACAGAGAGAGGTCAAAGAACAGAGCTCTGCTCAGGAAATGTCAGCTCTGGAGAAGGAGGAGGCACTAGCAGCATTTGGATTTGGGCTGGAGCAATCCCTGCAAGTCTGAGTTATACTTAGGAGGTTTTGTGACTTCAAGCCCTATTCAACCCATCTTCTTGTACCATTGTATTGTCTATTGCAGCAGTTCTGGGCACATCTGCATGGCCTGGGAGCAGTGCTGGATGCTTCCTCCTCCTTGGGGGATACTAACGTGGATGTGGGTGGTCATTCAGCCGTGGTGGCTGCAGGCAGCTTTCCTTATCTGCCATTAGTAGGAGCTTTTACAGAGAGGCAAAGACAAGAGGAACAGAAAAAATGGTATGAAGCAAAGCCTTAAGGTAGAGCTAGGTCGGTACCCGCTGCTGAAAACCCACCAGCAGGAAGCCGACACTAGAACATTCCTTGTGTAGAGGCTTCATGGCAGCAGAGGGGCAGGAGCCAGAAACCCAAGAGTTTCTTGGAAGACTGCCTTTTGCCTTTGCACAGTGTCACAAAACACAAGCCCCATGTAGCCAGGCAGGAGCCGTGTTTTACTCAGACCTGTTGAGGAGGTCTAAGCTATAAAAACATTGCTTAATTTGTCTGCCAGGTATCAAGGCAAGAAATTACCAAATTCTCATTTTTTCTTTAGTGTGGAGGCAGCATTATGGATTTAGATAAAGAATCTCAGAATATTTTTCTGCAAGCTTTTTGCTTGGGGTGAAAAGTGTTCAAAATGTGTTTAATCCCCATCGCTCAGTGTATTTAGCAATTATTATTGGTAGTCCAGGAGTTCCCAGGCCCTCTTGAATGAAGACCAAAGAGGATTTGTGCGAGCATGGATGGTTCCTGCCTGGGAGAGGCAGGGAGCAGAAGCACAGGCAAAAGCACAGCCTCAAAAATGGCTTTTTGCCAGCATACCCAGTTGCTGCCCACGTATGTTGCCCATGGGAATGACAGGATCCCCAAGTGATGCTTCCAGGTGAAAGAGAGCAGGGGAACATCACTGTCCCACACAGCAGGTGTGTGGCTTCTGGGAGGATTGGGTATTTCCCCATAAAAGCATTTTTTCACAGGGAAGGAGGCTTGAGACATCCCAGAAAATATGGAAAACTCCCATGTATTTGCCAAGTGGAAGAAATGTCTCCTGCGAAAAGGTTGAATTCCTTCCTCCATCCTTGGACTGACTTCTTACCCGTAACTCTATTTATGTTCAATTAAAACATCAGGGACTGGTGGCCTATGAGGATGTGGGATGTGCCAGGCTGAGATCTTTCACTGGTTTTAATATGTACATGGCCAAACAGATGGGTAACCACTCAGTGAGACAGAGAAAGCAATGTAAATGAGCAACAGAAACCCCTTTCTGCTTGCCTATGCACTGGTTGCTTTGCCCACATTGGACTGGGCCCAAAGGCAGGAGATTTAGGGAGCTGAAGAGGTTGAAAGTGGGACCCCCCCTGCCACAGAACTGAGTTCAGAGGATGAGGCAGCCCTGTGAGGTGCAGAGCATCCCATGTTTCTGTCACATATGCCTGGAGTGGCAAAGGAGACCTCTGTGTTGTGGAGAAAGTAATTTTGGACTTTCCATCTCCCTTCTGATTAAACATTATTGTATTTGGGCAAGATATTTCGAAGCTGTTTCTCTGCTGGCCATTTCTCTCGTAACAGTTTAATTAATGAAACAAAATTTTTGGCAGGTTATGACACTTGATATTTAAAGCGAGGTGATATGAATTTATTCTGCATGGGATCTCATTATTTGCTCTGTCTGCAGTGTCAGACAGTTGTAACTGAGTTAATATTAACGCTGATTAGGAAAAATAACACTATGTTCCTACCACCTGAGCACCAGGAAGGATATCACCTTGGGCACGCATGTGCATGTGCCACTGGGGTTTCCTGCGGCCAACACAGTAATCCAGCGTCATCTCTGTGAAAATTAAGCCCCACCAGCAGCGCTCCTCGTTCCTGGACAGTCTGCAGGCGCCTGGCCTGTCTCCCAGCTTGCCCCACCCCCCTGGCAAAAGCAAAGTTTCTTTAGGTACCGTAATTCCCACTCCCATCCGGGATTCCCTGCCCCTCCCCGCGGTGTCCTCCTGCCGCCGGCCGTGCCGCCGTGCCCGTTCGTAGCGCCAGGGGGCGATGGTTCCGCGTGCCGCTCCCGGGAAACCGGGACAAACCGACCCTCCCTGGGTCGGTGCCGAAACTGCCAGCAAAGTCCCCGGGACCCCTCGGGGGGTCTCCTCCCGGGGCCAGACCCCCGGCTCCGAGGGGCGCTCCTGCCAGGACACCCGCGGGTGGCCTGCGGCAGCCGCCGCTTCTGGCTTCCGCCCGACGGGAATTCTTCGGGACTTGCTGATCGTCGGTCAGTGCTGTCACTGCTGTCACTGCGTGGGTTGGGTGGGTGGGTTTTCAGCCACCTCCTGACTCTCTCCCACTCTCTTGGGGAGGAATGGGAGGGTTCTGGTGTCTCATCCCTCCCCTGCTGGTTGTGGATGCACAGCACCGTGGAGCTGCGGCCAGAAGCGCTGTGAAGTGGGAGGAAGAGCTGCCCGTGCTTGGGAAGCAGCAGGGTTTGGAGGGGCTGCGGCTCCGGGGGCTCTTTCGACAGTACTGTGCCACAGGGAGCTCTGATTGTCCCACATCTCTCCCTGTGCAGGGACAGACAGACAGACGGAAGAGCCACTCGTGCCTGAAAGACCTCCCGTGGGGTGTGGAGCCCTGCGCTGTGCGTGGCTGGGGACTGCGCTGCCTTCCCTCAGCCAGAGACACCGCAGGGACTGCAGCTCCAGCTCGGCTGCAGCTTCGGGTCAGTGGTTTCAGTCCGCGTTTGTTTCAGGTCCAGCTCATGGACAGCTCCAGTTCGTGGATTGCTCCAGCTCACTTCGGCTTCGGTTCAATTTTGCCTTCAGCTCATTCAGGGGCTCCCATGTTTCTTTGGTTTGTTTCAGGTCCAGCTCATAGACTGCTCCCGTTAATTTTGGCTCAGTTTGTCCACAGCTCCTCTTCAGCTCTCGTTCATCTCAGCACCAGGTCGAGTTCAATTCTGTGTGTTCAAATGATCTTGGCTTTTGATAAGGTCGTAAATGACTGTCAAAATTTGTATATGAATACGAACTGTCATAATTGTGTATGGACTAATGAGTTAATTACTATTCCAGCTGTTATACACACCTTGAAAAAACAGCTGAGACACAAAGATGGTGTGAAAAATGCTTTTTACCCCCAGACACTCTCTCAGGCATTGAATTCAGCCTGGTGCACACCTGCCTCCCAAACTCTGGGAACCAACACACCCAGAACCTCACCTCCTGAGGGGTCCACGCACCCTGCCCAGCCCCCAATGCCCTCCCATTTCCCTACACCAGTGACCAACCCAGCCCCTGGGTCTGACCCCAGAAACCACCCACTCGGCCTCTGCTCCCACCCCCCACCTCAGCCTCGGGGGCCCATTTCCCAGCACCAAACATGCAGAACTTGGGCTCCATTTTCCAGCCTGGGAAACGCCCAACTCATTCTGTGCTGCTGAGCCCCAGAATGGGCCCCTGGAGCTGGGTCTTGGGCTCCACAAACATCCAGCTGAGACTCCAGGGCTGAGCCCCAACCTGCCCAGCCCCACGTGTGGTGTCAAAGAGTGGTCCGGGAGCCCCAGGCAGCACCTGGGGTCCACTGGCTGCTGGAGCTCAAATCTGCCCAGGCCCACTCTGTGCAGATGCCCTGGGACCCCATGCCACCTCCTCTTCATGGCCCCCAGAACATCTAGAGACTCATGGGACCCCTGGAGACCCTGCCTATCAGTCACCAGTAGCATGACAGACCATCTGATGGCTGGTCCCCCCTGCAAGGAGTGCAGCACTTGTGCTTGCAACAAGGCAACAGTGGCCACCTTGCAAGGCCAGGGATGTGGCCAAAGCTGTGTCACAGTGTTATGATCCGGTTATTAAAATTATATAGAAATGCCTCTACCCAAATTAAGGTACAAAGGAGCCCAGATGCCAAAGTCAATAGTATGGGTTTTATTTAATGATAAATATGAGATGGAGAAAGAGAGAGAAAAAAAATTGGAAAAAGAAAGGGGGAGAAGAAAGAAAGTGACAGAGAGAGATTAAAACAGAAAATATATTACCACTCCGTGTAACCCAGCAGCATCCCATCAGTCTGGTTCTTCTGGTCTTCTTGGTGGTGAGGGTCCCACAAAACATAGAGTCCAGTGGATTAATATACGTGGATTAATACCCCTGGGGATGGGGGGGAAGCTTTGCAGTCTCATGTGACAGGCTCTGGATTTGTTACTTTGCTTGGATCACGTGCAGTCCTCTGGTGGTAGAAGGCCTCAGGAACGAGTAGAGGGGGCACTTTGGGGGGTCTTTGATAGTTTATGACCCTTCTCAGCTGCCTCTCACATGAATGTCCCGTGTATATGTTGTGTTCCTGGAGTGTGGGGGTGGTTTATTCCTTTGGTTTGGCGTGGAGAGATTTCACCATCACACACCCAAAACCCTTCTCCTCCACCACCCCCTGAGCCCAGCTAGGACTGATTCTTAACACAGATACATTCTTCTTTCCTGAGCCTTGTTTACTTCTCCTCAGACTTGAAGTGATTAGACAATATTCTTGTCTCAAGTCCCCAGTCACAGTCCAAATTCCAGTCAGGCTTTCATGGTTGCAGACAGGCAGTTGTTTCCTTGTAGTTTAATAAAAAGTCTTTCTATGATTTTGACAATGTTTAAACATTACCAACATTTCAGTCCATCACACACAGCAAGAAGCGCTCAAAACACTGGCAAGTTAAAACCCAGGGGTTGAGATAAGAACAGTTTAAGAATTGAAATAAAGTAAAATATATAAATAATAACAATAACAGAGGAATAAGGGCCAAGAAACACCAGTGATACACAATACAGTTGCTCACCAGCCTGTGACCAATTCCCAGTCAGTCCCTGAGTGGCAGTCAGCACCTCTCAGCCAACTGTCCCCAGTTTATATACTGAGCATGATGTTCCATGTTATGGACTATCCCTTTGGCCAGTTCAGGTCAGCTGTCATGGCTGTGCTCCCTCCTGGCTTCTTGTGTACCCTCTCACTGGCAGAGCATGGGAAACTGAAAAGTCCTTGATTTAGGGTAAGCACTACTGAGCAACAACTGAATCCACATTACTCTCATACTGAATCCAAAACACAGCACTGCACCACCTACTAGAAAGAAGATCAACTCTGTCTCAGCTAAACCAGGACAGATGTGTCTCAGAAGACAGAATGAAAGCTGCAGGTACAAAAACTCCCTTTAATGCATAACTAGTTTTGTTAAGAATTAAGATATAAATAAGATGCATTATTCTGCACAATACTGAATAATTATTTCCCAGAAACAGGCAGAGGAATTGACTTGGCTAAACCTGATGGCTGACTTCCTACTTGGGAATGAAGATGAACATTCCTGTTGCCACCATCTTGGATTTGGATTGAGGATCTCCCTTCTTCTAGTTCTATCTCTCCACAGTGAGAGACCTTCGGAGCCAGAGGGATTTTGTATTTACAGGCTTTTTCTGGCTTTGGGAAGGCCAAATAGAATAGAATCATAGGATCAAAGAATGATTTGGATTGGAAGTGAACTTAAAGATCAGCAACCTTCCCGTCATGGGCAGGGATGCCTTCCACTAGGCCAGGTTGTCCAAAGCTCCATCCTGTCTGGCCTTGTTGAACACTGCAAAAGGATGGGGTGTTCAGCCTTAGGTCAGCATGTGAGTCTTATAAAACCTGTAATCTTCTTCTCTGGGTAAACAAAATTCATTTCCCTAGGTTCTTCATAGATCATCACTATCTCTCACACAGCAGTGCAAGTTAAAAAGGTCAACCACCTTTAAATAAGCCCTAATTGATATTATTTCCCAGAGTGAGGGTTATCAAAGGTAAAGGTACAGTTCCCAAAGCAATCAGTGACCTGATTCAAAACATCATTAATCTGTTTCACTCTGAAAAATAACACTGGTATTTCAAAAATCCCACTGTTGCTGCTATTCTAGAGGTTGACCATATTGGATTCCTTTGCCAAGAACTCAGGTCACTTCCCACAACCACTCTTCAGATACTGTTGATGTTCAGCATTTGGCTTGTTCCACCACTCATTGTTTCTGGTCCACTGTGTGCTCGGAGCATCCTGCCGTGGCAGGGAGTACAACTCCTCTTCATCTCACTTTACTTCAGGTCACTGAAACTTTATCCAGTTGCTTTTCTCATTCCTCCACCTGTTCTCAAATGATTGGCAATCTCTCACTCCAAGTTTGGGTTTGAGCAGCTCCTGCTCTGCTCCAGCATATGCTGGAAATGCTTAGACTCAGGTAAGGGTTATGGACAATGACTCACTTGACCACAGGCTGCACAAAGAACACTGTTATGCATAAGTCCTTTCTCTGGCACTCAGCTCCTCTATTGCCTCATCCTCTCAGTTGTCCTGGCAAGGTGCAGGACAGCTGCTTGGGGTGCATGCCTGAGTAGTCCTGCCGTCTGAGCAGCCCCAGCCACTGTGCTGCCTGAGCATAAAAGCTGCAGTGAGCCTCCTTCCCCAGCTCTGCATGAGTCTCCTCTAGACCTTGCATAGTCAAGAACTGACTTTCTAGCTGCTAACAGACATTCCCTCAGTTCAGTCCCCCAAGGGATTGTTAGCCTATATGTTACTACACAGCCACTCTTGAGTAGATCTATTTACCAAAGATCAATAGTCTAAAACACTTTAGTAGTAAAGGAAAACAACAAGTAAAATAATATTTCCAGATAGGAGAAAACTGATTAAAATATTTTCTAACTTCTCACAACAAGTTTGTATGTAGCTGACATTTCTTCTATGATACAACACAGATTCTGTTCAGGCTGAAATTGGGGGGATGGGAAGAGTAAGCAGTATGTGTTTCTGAGCCTGTATCTCACCTGCTCTGTTAATGCCCCTAGGGAACCTGCTTGAGCAGTGTCTGGAGACAAGCAAATCATGCTGGTGAGTCTGCCTCTGCCCTCAGGGTCTGTGCCAGCTTGGGAGGGGCAGGATTGCCCTAGGGTTTGTAAATGGCTCAAAAAACCCAGGTTGCTGTAGAAAACCAGTTTTCTTATTTAATCCATGTGATTTGAGCTAAAAGGGAGGTGTTCTGAATGTGGCTGGATACTGTTCAGGCAGTTCCCAAATTTACTGCTGACCCAGGCATCACTTCTCCTGGCTCAAGGCAACAGTTAGAGCAAGGCAGGGCCAGCAACACACACTGTCCCCATCTGAGCCCCTGGAAAGGCAACAGCATTGACTCTGGGTTCCCTGACAGGAAATACCTTAACATGAAAAGACCTGCCACAGCCTCCCTAACTATGGCACAAGCAGGAAAGAAAAACATACTAGTCACAGCACCAAGCCTGCCAGAGTCCAAGAAGTGTTTGGATGATACTGTCAGGCACATGGTGTGTCTCTTGTGGGTCCCTTCCAACTCAGCAGATTCTGTGATTCTGTGATTCTGAGAGTGTTGGTTTTGCTGTATAAATAGCTTTATTCTGAGTCACTCCAGTAAAATAAATGGAGGAGATCAGAGAAAGAGAGCAGCTTCTCCATGTACAGACATGGCTGGGACTTGCTCTTTGGGTTTACTGTAGAAATGAACTCTGAAAAAGAAAGATGGAGTTGAGCAAAGGGGGAATAGTAGCAGGGAAGAGGATCTTTATTAAGTCATTTTGTTCTCACTTGGATAGCCTTGCTAATATTAATGAAAGACAATTGTAACTTGACGGTTACTTTGTATGACTAAGAGGAGTGTTTTATACAATACAATCTGAAACATTAAAGCAAGTCATTAGCAAACAGTTTATCCAAGAATAAGGAAAAAAAAAGAAAAAGAGAAATTAAATGGGAACATGAAATATGTCCTCTACCAAGTCCTGAAACAGGTCTTTCAGGCCACAGTGCAGATATTTCACATATGTCAAGAGCAGGCTGACATTTCCTTAAGTCAAAAGAAAAAATAAATGGCTATCATGGGAATCGAGCTGCAACACTCGCCTCTTCATCACTCTGATGTACAGCAGGAGGCTGAGGCTTATTTATGGGAAGCTTGAAGTGAAATTGCTAACCTGTGTGTACCTTATTGACACTTCGCTTCTCCCACAGGAGTGACAACGCCAAATTTCCCCACATCCAGTGCTATGCACATTACTGAACTGAAAGTTAAGAGAGGCCTAAACCAGACCTCCTCCTATAGCCTGCTATTAAGCTGATAAATGATATTAATAGCAATCCTCGGAAAAAAATCTTTATAGGAGGTCCTCTGCCTGTTTTTATCAGACCTAGATTAATACACAGATCCAACAATTCATCATTGATGGTGAGCATCTTGACATAGAGAATGACATTTTTGCTGTGTTTCAGCAGACCTCATTCATGCAGTTATGTGGAGAACATATTCACTAATCTTGGGCTATTAGTATCCAAATTAATGTCCGAACCTGCAACCCCAGCTGAAACAGGATAGAAATAAAACCAATTACAGCTGAATTTAGGCATACTCGTTTCTCCCAGCCTAGAAGGCGTTTTAGCAGGGATGGTGGTTTATGCTGCAGTGCTTGCCCCAGCTTCCCTCTGGGAAGTGTAAGGGATGTTCAAAGTCCTGCTGCTCAGTCACAAACAGGACAGTATTTGATATACCTGCAGATGCTAGACTGAAGGTGAGGATTCATAAAGTATACCATTTAAGGAATACGTTAATGTGGGGCAAAATGCACTCCTTGTGCTGGTGTTTTGGCTGACAACAGACGAACAATGTGGATTTCTTTATACTACCCTCCAAATCAGTAATGCTCCTGTTTTTTTTCATTTAGTTGTCCTACCAACAACTTGAACTTTTACAACATGTTTAATTTCTCTTCTTTATTTCAACAGCAGAGACAGATCTGAACTCATGTTTTTCCCATGGCCTTGTTGAATTGATCTGCTTGTACCAGCAGAGCATTTCTCACATCTGCAGAACTTGCTAACCAGCCATAGTGTGCCTTAAGGTGTACCTCTCTCTGTATTTTGCTCTTCCTGGGCTTTGCTTCCAGCAAAAAGTCTTTAAATAGCTCAGAGTTGTACTGCACATTAAAAGAGGAATAAATATTCTCCATCTCTGACAGGAGAGGCAGTAGCCATCACGTGAAGGAGGAGACTCTCCCAGACCTGCTGAGGAAAGATGCTCAGTTGGTTGTCATGAAGTGGCACTTTCCTGCAGTGTCCATCATGCCTTCTCTCTCTGATGTACACCAATATGCACAATCGGTTAGAGAGCAGGGAGATGAACCTGCATTTTTTTCAGTGCTTTTTGATTTTCCAGTGCTTCAGGATTTGTCTCTGGGGCTGACATATAAGGCTGCCTCCAATGGGAAGCTGCTACTGACCAGAACCAATAGGAATACAGCCTGGTTCCCAGGGAATCCATTTACCAGTAAAGTGCACCAGAAAATGAGGTGACTTTCAATAGGCCAAGCCAAATATTCCATAGCACAAGGCACTGATTTATCTGTAGAGGAGGCATCACCAAAGCCAAGCAGCCTCTGATTTCTAGAGAGATGCTGGTTATAACCTAGTGGCTTCCTTACCTGAAAATCACCTGAGGCAGCTGCAGAGCCATCCTAGGGATGCAAGACCACTTGCCCACCAAGAGGAGATGCATTGGTTTTCTTCTCTTCTACATCTTCTAAAAAACTTCCAAGATCTGTGTGAAAATATCAAATGTTACCTTGAATTACTGTGAGCACAAAGGTGCTCCATCCATGTAAGTCCAAACCAAAGTGTACATTTTAAAGTCACAGAATCACAGAATATGCTGAGTTGGAAGGGGCATACAAGGATCATCGAGTTCAGCTCCTGGCCCTGCAGAGGACCATCCCCAAGAGTCACACCATGTACCTGAAAATATCATCCAAATGCCTCTTTAACTCTTTCAGGCTTGGTTCTGTTACCACTTCTCTGGGGAGCCTGTTCCAGCACCCAACCACCCTCTGGGTGAAGAAGCTTTTCCTAATATCCAACTTCCCCTGACACAACTTCAGGCCATTTCCTCCAGTCCTGTCACTGGTCACCACAGAGAAGAGATGAGTGCCTGCCCCTCTTCTTCCCCTCACGAGGAAGTTGTAGACTGCAATGAGGTCTCCCCTCAGTCTCCTCTTCTCCAGGCTGAACAGTCCAAGTGACCTCAACTGCTCCTCATATGGCTTCCCATCAAGGCCCTTCACCACCCTCATTGTCCTCCTTTGGACAGTCACTAAGAGCTTAATATCTTTCTTATATTGTGGCACACAAAGCTGCACACAATATTCAAGGCAAGGCCACATCAGTGCAGAGCAGAGCAGGACAATCACCTCCCTTGAGCGGCTGTCCTCTTAATATGCCTCTTCCTGAGGAAGAAAAAGATGTAAACCAAGAAAGTGCAATTCTTCCATTCTTAAGGTAGCATACCAAATGTAACCTGGGTTGCACAACACCTGTACATGTAATTAGTATTGCAAATTAGTTTAATTCTAGGAACAGAAGGATTGCAGTATTTTCTCTAGCTTTATATTTCAGCTTGCTTCTGATCATTCCTAGGCAAAAGTGGTGTGGCTATTTTTGTAGATACTACATGAAGTGACATGATTAAAAGGAAAAATATATATAATAAGATAGGTGCTTAATTGTAGAGTATACCTTAATGAAATAATTATTATTCATAAATTTAATCAACCTGTGAAGTAATTTGTCTCCAAGGCACCTAATTAAAATCATGGCAATGAAAAAGACTCCCTGGTGCATATGCCCAGCACCTCTAATAATCTGGCCACCTCAGCTAAGGACAACAGCACCAAGCTGTGAAATGAGAGGGCTTTTAGTGCAATCATTTGGTTTAGGTACTCAGCACTTGAATCTGGCTCTGCTGTGGTTCTTTTAAGAGAAGGAAAATATCCTTCCCAGAGCGCTGAGGGCTTCTGTCCTGTTGTTAGATGGGCTCGATAACAGCTTTGGAAAGATAGAGAGACAGCAGCAGTGAGGTCTGCTTGAAGGGGAGCAGGATCACAGTGAAGGGAACCAAGAATCAGCTGTTCCTTTGAGCTTGGACATCATTTCTTACTCTTATTTCTCATATTGTGCTGAGCATAGAAAAGGTTTACACCCCAACAGGACTTTAGTGGACCTCAGTCATCTCCAGGAAGCTTTTCTTTGTATGTCTCCCCAGCCTGGGATAACCCGAGCGATGACTAGTTTATGTTTATCAGGTTTGCTTAAGACAACAGAGTGTCCCAAGGACTGATCTAGGAGAAGCAGCCTTTACATGCACTGCTGCCATAGAAGAGGCTTGTAGTGAAAATACTGTTGGGAGCCACATTTGTTTAGCTCGGATAAGAACTGTGCTATAAGTGATCTTTTCACATTACCTGCAACGTCTCTTATCTACTGACCTTCCAAAACAAACTTTGCAGGCAGAAGTTTATTCCCCACCATAATTTTCTTGATTGCCTTTTTTCATTTTCAGACTCAGAAAATTTTTGGCCTTATCTAGCACTAATCTTGTCTTCTACAAGAAGATATCATCAATAACAGATAAGGATGACTAACAATTTTTTTTTCCTTTCAAGTGTAAGGCAGGTGATTCTCCACTGCAAAATCCTGTAAAGCAGGACTACATACCCGATCTGAGCTTTCCAAAGGAGTGAAAGGAAAATTAGGCTGGCATGGGAGTCTGCTTTCTCTTAGCCTCTAGGAAAAAGTTCACCCATACCTCTGTATTTCACAGGCACAAGCAGATGGAAGAGCTGCAGCTGAGTCACTGCTTCTCTAAAAAGGCTCAGAAACAAGGTATTGGATCTCCAGCTGCACAAAGTCACCTCTGAGGGTAAACCTGACCTGGTAAGACCTGACCATGCTCTGGTGCTGAAGGATTTGGCCTGACATCAAGAATGCAACTCCTCAAAACTCTGGGCTTAATTCTCACCCAAGCTTAGACACCTCATGCTCTCAAGCTTCTTTGATGTAGATACCACCCACTGCTTGATTTACAAATAAAGCAGAAATGCCTATAAATCTTCATCCACCTTATTTTCCAAACAAGGCTCTGGTGTGCTTTTCCCCCTTTAACCTGTTATATGGTATCATAGAAGGATCACACAGAGCCTTCAGTCCTTTCCAGACTAAGGAAGAGCTTTTCTTGGAGTCTGAAGAGGTGTTTCTCTTTCTTCTTTGGTTTGGGGATCTGTATAATACTGGGAGATTGCACGACTCACACGTGCAGCAATTTTTAACACATATTCTGAGAGATTTGGGAGAGAGGTTCATCTGAGAAAGTCTTGCAGTGAGTGCTTAGCTTTCTCAGTGGTGTTATTGCGACAAAAGACTCTCATCTGAAAAGTTAAATACCCACAAATCAGCAAGATAAATACTGCAGCCCTTCCAGTCCTCATTGGCAGGATACTTACAAAGCCAGACAACTGTTTCAAGAGCTTTCTTGGTATGAGTGCACTCATGGAACACTCTGCCAAAGTCCAACAGGCAAAAACCTACATTTAATCATCTTAGGATGGTGACTAGCTGGGCTGCTCCAAGATGAAATTAAAAAGTTACACTTTGAACATCAGACTGTCAAAAAGCCAATAACTTCAAATACTGCTGCTGGTAAAAATCTGAAAGAAATGGGTCTGCCCCAAAGCACTTTGCTGGCTGGAGAGTAGCTGGGCAGACAGCACAGCACACCACACCTGCTGACTGTGGTGTGGGAGCATGGGAAAGGTAGTGAAGAAAATCAACCAAATTACAGTAGTGCACTGATATTATATTTATATGTTTTAATAGTACTTTCTATGGTTTGGAAAATGAGAGTCCGCTGCAATAGCTGAGAAATTTTCCCTTTCTGAAATTGAATACTTAGAATTCTGTTCTTGATTTCCCCACTGTATTTAATATGGGAAAATACAATGCTATGACAGATCTTCTAGTCAATATTTCCTTTTGTACTGGTGAATTGCCAGACAGGTAAAATCAAGCAGAACAGGCGGTTCGACTGCAGGCTGAAAGTACGATCCTTTAACGTGTCCATGTCCACCTGTCTTGACTTTACATCTTGATGCATGAAGAAATTGACAAGATCCATCACGCTGCTTTTCTCCGTCTCTCTAGTGTTCATCTGCTGGCCATGGCTTCTGATTTACAGTGGTCTGAAGTCAAGATCATTTTGATGAAGTTTTGGTCACCTGCAAGCAAAAAAGCAGAAGAAAAATGTGCTTTCTTGTGAAATATTTATCTGGGGTTTGAAACTCAGGATTAAGGTCTATCCTACAGAATCCCAACGAATTGCTGGGCAAACCAACTCATCTCTGGGTCCTGGAGCTGGACTCCTTTTCCTGTCTTGTATAAACCCTACTGGGTCTTATTCCTTCTGTGTGTCTATCTCCAAACAAACAATTAATAAAGATCTTGCACACCCTCAAGTCTCTCTGACTCTCCTTAAAGCAGTGTCTATTGTTTGACTCAGTGAAACACTACAGCTTCCAAGTCCCAAAGCAGCTCAGTTGCTGCTCTAAAACACACTGGTGGAGAGACTGTGACCTCTGAAAATATGACTGAAAGAAAGAGATGAAAAGCAATGGATATCAGATTTATACAAGAACACAGACCAGAGTTATTGTCCAGTAAAAGCTGATGGGAATTCGATTATATTTTACTATTATGCCTTTATATTGTCACTTTGCTTTAGCTATTTGCCTATTAAGCAACATCCTAAAGCAGATGACTTCTTCCTGCCTTCTCCCATCCATCTCCACTGTATCCCAGCAGCAAGACACATGGGCTAGTGGTGAGGATCCAATACCATTTGCCCTCTTTCCCCACACTACCAATAAGCATCACCTACATCCCCCACTTGTCATTCACTTCAATGCAATGCTTTCTGTCCAAGGCTGTTCCAGGCCAAATGGAGAGTGAAGGGAATTTATGCTCTTGACATGGAACCTCCTATTTTGATGCATTTTTTTTCAATTTACCATTAATGCATTGGAAATTGCTGTCTCTGAGCATCCATTTGTTTTCTCTGTGAGCAGAGCAGAGAAGTAGCCTTTCATATCATGTTCATGTAGGGCAAAAACCAGGAAAGCTTAAAGTCATTCTGCTTTTCTCCTTTCCAAGTGTATGCCAGGTTTGTGCTGAATAACTAAGATGATTTTCCATTCACAAACCACCCAAAGGGATTTCCAAAGCCTCATCATGAACCTGGATGCTCAGATCATCCTTGATTTATTTTCAAATCTAAGAGTCTGTGTTTAACTCTTTTGCTTGCTTTGAAAATATCAGCCCAAGGAACAAAATAAGGGGAAGGGACTCCAAATTTAGAAGAGAAAAATAATTGACTCCAGAAAGGATCCCAGGATGAAAATGTTGTTATTTGCATCCTAGGAGATATTTTTAAATGAGAAGCTGACAAGAGAGTCAAATCTTGAAGATGCACAACCTTTCCTTTAAACATTTAAGTATATCTTCATAAAACTTTGTATATTTGCCTATTATGGTTTTGCACCATTGCATATCTGCTGATTTTATGACAGTCACCTACATATTTCATAAGTATCTTCTAACTATGGAGACACAGTAGTGAAGCAGAAACCCTGTAGAATAACTGCAGGATAAAACTGCTTTGCATATACCCCAATGTTATGCTTAATGAGGAAAAACACAAGATCCCTGAAGACTTGAAATCTAATTCTTCCTATTTCACAGAAAGTTCCACTTTCTCTGTGGCACTGATAAATTACTCCCCCATTTCCTTCTCTGCACCCCAAACCTCCACATCATCTCTTGAGACAGGGCAGTTTTAAGGGATTCCCTGACACTCTCCACTGGCAGTGCCAATTGATAGCCACAATGAATGCCAGCGCAGTGCTTCTGCTCTACCGACTTCAAGGATGTTTATGGATATGTTTAAGGATGACCTACCAACCTACCCAGCTGATGTGTAGTAGTGGTTTTCTTCTCCTTATTAAGGAGTAACAGATTTCTAAGTGGATCTTTATATGCTTCTTAGTCCCTCAGCTGCTTTTTAGAAGCAGTAGAATCACGTGATTTGAGCTTACACACCTCAACATGAAGTGGATCCATGATCAGAGACACACAGAAATGGGGATTTCATTTGGCTCAGAATGACTTTCAGGTCCTAGCAAGAATCAGAAGTTGTCTAGTTCTTCTCAACAGTACCTTGGTCCTGCACAAAGAAGGAAAGTTTACTTAATTTTGCCTCTGAGGTAGTATCAGGCTAGAGGAAACTAACCATGCTAGAGGAAACTAACCATGCCAGCTAGCTTTTTAAAAACCCTTTCTGTTAAGTTTCATAAAACAAAAATTCTTTGTTTTTAAGACAATTAGGTACTGGTTTCCTCACACAAGAACCCCCAGCAAGTACTAAGAAATGGTCACAATGGATCAGTTTGGCCTCTGGTAGCCAAATCCTAGTCTAGCATGGGAAACTTGTAAGGCTCCACCTCCAGGGACAACAAAATGTCTGATGTCGGAGATGAGCATCTGGGGAAACAACCGGCATTCAGAGGCCTGGGGAGGCTGTTGCTTAGACAGTCGATGTCCATACATAATATTTTGCCAACAGGCATTGGCTCAAAGCATGGTATTGAGATAATGAGACTCAATGAGAGAGAGAGCACACAAGCTAGCAAGCAGAAGCCCACTGGGGCCATGTGAACATTGTTCATAGAGCTTCATATCAGTTTGGAGCAAGTGACAGTGTAACTTGCAGCCAGAGAGCTTGGAAAGACAGCTTCAACCAATATTATAGGGCCAAATTTTCAAGAACACCTCCACTGCCAAAGCCTGACACCAGGTTTGGCAGAAAGCAAGTTCCTGCAGCTCTAACTGTGACATATTTGGCTGGACTTGCAATGAAAGTACTGTGAGAAAAACAACACCAAATCCTCCCTATTTTGGACCACGTTTTCAAGACTCCATTGCATTTAGCCATGGTTCCTAAAATGGCACCTACTGTCTGCTGAGGATCTTTGCTGATCTGCCTGTTAATGTCCATAAGAGAAAGCTGATCTTCTAGAAATCTCATGTCAGTTCTGAGTGCATTTCTGGAAAAACTGCACTTATGTGCACACTAATCAAAAAAATCAACCTGACTTTAGTTATCTTCCAAAGGCAGGGATCAAAATAAACTGCTCAATTATGTTCCCCCACAAATTAGTAATTCTTCCATAAAATAGCCTGGACTCTTATGAATGGGGAAAATATAAATGGAATTGCTTACTAGGCTGCTGATGGTCACCTTATTTTATTGTTTCACCAATTAGCCAAGCCTGAGAGCCTTTGAAGTATCAACTGTGATAAGCTGTTTGACACTGCTGCCAGTGTCATTCCCTAGATGTCATTCATCATTCCCAATGAAAAGTGACAGTCCTGAGATTAAACTATTATTTCCTTATAAAAATGAGGAGCCACGTTTACTTATAATTAATATGAAGGCTTTGACAGGCCAGACATTCGTAGCAAAATTTCAAATTATCAGCACCAAAAAAAAAGGAAAGACTTATTAATGGCAAATTAATATTTATGAGGTGGGTGAGTAGTTAAATTTTACTTCCTTCAGTGGGAAATTGTTCCGTAAAAGAAAAGTTGTCCCCTTTCAAGGGAAAATTATTCAGAGCAAGACTTGTGAATACACGCATGCATTCTTTTTGCATTTGTTACGTTTGTTCAAATGCAGCAGGAAATCTCACACTGTCAGAAGAGTGCTTTGGAAGCTGCTGTCCACAAGTTTATTTCCCACTAAATTGATTAAACTCAGCACAGAGAAATCTCAGGCCAGAAATCAAGAGCCTGAGCAAGTCTGAGAGCCTGATTCAGTTTTCCACAGCAGAAAGGAGCTGGTGAGAGCAATCACAAGAGGAAGAGCTAGTCTGGGAGCTAGGATCAGTTCCCAGTCTCTTACCGGCTGCCAGTATGGAAGTGATGCATCCTGCAGCTTTGCACAGCAAAGGCAATGCCTGTAGAAAGCAAGGCACTTCCCATCCTGTGGGAGTGCAGTTACCCGTTCTGGGAGAACAGTTTGTGGTACACAAACAGTTCACAGCACACAAAGTATAATGCCAAGAGAGTCCTGGGGCTGTGTACCACAGAAAATTTGTGCAGTTCTCATTTACAAGCATGCAAGAATATAGCCCCCGTTAGGGTTTCAGACCCAAAGGTGTTTCATCAGCAGCTTCCTTTCATCATGGTCTAATTGTTACTGTGAGACATTTAATTTTATTCTTTTTTACTAAAAGCATACTATGCATGTATTGTTCCATGCAAAGAAAATGCCCTGTGCTCAATGAGGCAGGCCAACACTGGAATAGCTACTGATTTAACATCTCCTACAAGGTCCTGGAAGGGCACAGGTTGTCTAGCTATGGGACTGAAAGGGCGGTTTATTGTGGTTTTTTAGTCACTCCACAATCTGTTCCTTCACCACAGTACAGCAGAGAAATTCCCCATTCCCACCACCCTTAGAGCCAGTGAGGTCTGAAGGGCAGACTCCCAAACATGTGCACAACCACAGTAAGCTCAGTGTGCATACAGCAGTCTGCTAGGATGGCATTGCACCCAGTGCAGGCAGATTTTGGCCTTGCAGCTCCAAGCCAGGATAGGTTCCTTCCAAGCACTTGGGTGCTGGTAGCCTACACTGTCCCTAGGCTCAATGAGCCACACTCCTGTTCCTACTCTGGGAACTGAGCCTCAGGCTGTAATACCATCTGTCTGTTGACCATCTGAAAAACTTGCAGGAGTTCTGCCACAGGCCAGATACAGATTAGAGTTAGATGCTTTCTTCCAGATAGAGTGTTTCTGGCCCTATGGGAGGTCTTACACTACTGCACGAAGGGAATCCCTAGTCCCTGGTAAAGCAGAGGCATGAGAATCACCAGTGGCATACATATGAACTCAGGTTTTCTGAGTCTCAGGCCTGCACTTGATCTATTAAGCCAAGCAGGGACAACCTGAATACACTGGAGAAAGCTTCTTTCCCCTTTAAACCCAGTTACTGTTTGAGAACAGAGACAGAATGAACACAGTAATCATTCTGCCATGCACTATCAGCTGTTATTGCCATCAAGGTTTTTGCTAACCACTCTAATTCCTGAAATAGCTACAAGAAAATGGGGTCAGTAAAGTGCCAATTGTTCATTTAAATTGCAGGGATGGAATCCAGACTCTAACAATATTTGCAGAAACAAGCTTCAAAGGAACACAGGTGGCATTAATTAATTCCCAGTTTCCGCCTTTTGCACAGACTGACCTGGATGAAGAAAAAGTGACTGAAACATGAAAGAACACAAAATTGTTTCTTCAAAAGCACCTCTGATGAGGTAGACTGAACCAGGAGAACGGAGCAATTCTGCTCATTCAGCCCACGTATGAGAAGCTGACTTTTTGCTTCATTAGTCTGAATCAGATCCAGCATGGATAATACTGAAGGAGTGTTTACTGGAGGAAGGCTCTTCCAAGGATGAAATAGGAATTAGAAACTAAAAGCAAACAAGAGGCCTTTGTTGAGATGAAACAACTGTGCACTGGAAGATTAACTAAGCTATGTGGCAATACTGTTCTTTTTTATTTGCTCATTCATGCAACTAGAGGCATGATATTTAATTCATCACTTAAAATGCTTTTACCTCACACAAGTGATTTTCAGATGGTGGCAGCTAATTCATTCCATGCTGGATAGCTTCATCACTGAGATTCACCTCAAGTTACATAATTTTTTTATCTTATTTTCTGGAAAGTGCATTAAATTGTGCAGTTAAAAGAAAAGTAGAATCTCAAGGACTGGCCAGTCTGAGAGCTGCAGCAGTCATCTGGAAATCTGTGCTCACTGAGAGCCAACAGGAGATATCCTGAAGGTAACAGTACACATGCAGTGAATCTCCTTAAGCTTTTTGGAGCAGGTGAGATAACTCACTACACATGGAGAAGGCTTGGACAACTCAGTGCAAATATTTTGGGACAGCAGTGTAAGTTCTTCTATGCTTAAAAAGACAATGATCAAGGCCTCTAACTCTCACACAACCCACAGAATACTCATAGTAGTCGTAAGTGAGTTACAGAAGTCAAAGGGCCATATAATTTTGATTTTATCATAACTGCACCTCTTGAAAATGCTAGAATTGAAAAAGCAGTGCTCGGTAAGCAAGTGCCAAAAAGGCATGAGCTACTGAACATTCATTTCATTTAGAATCCCTGTGCTGTGGCTCCCTGTTTAGATTGATTTAATATAGAAGTCACACCAGTAACTGTGCCAGCATCAAAACACCTGTGGGCTGAAACTCTGCAAACAGCCATTCCATCATGACAGAGTTTCTTCTCTCTGGAAACTCTGGCTGCAACATTTCTGACAATGGACCATAGTTTCACTAAGGTCCTTTGCTAAAGCCTGTTTTCTCAGTGCATTTTCAAGGCTTAAAAGAAAAGTGAATCCTTTAACTGATTCTCCACCTCGATAGTGGTTTGCTTATCTTGCACTAGCTGTATTTTATCAGGCATATGGTACAGTAAAAATTGATATTAAAGAGATGATGGTGATGTTTAGATCAGCATTTAATCTTGGAAACATTTTCTGTCAATTAGGGATGTTAGCACATACTTCAGGACAGATTCTCAGTTGGAATATGTAGTAAAGTAGCGTAAGTATAACTGATTATTGCAACTGAGGCCATGGATTTCAGCAAGAGTAAGCTGATTTGGTCTGGCAGAGAGTTGTTTTATGTTATAAAAATCTGCTAACAGTTTTGTGTGCTCTAGGATCCGCTAAGGTACCTGGTACTTCTTGGTCCCATTGTAATTCAGGTCAGCATTCCCATCACCTTCAGTACAGTATATATTCTGAAAAGGGCACTGCCATGGTCAGTCTGGTTAAACCTAACATTTTAGGGTCTGCCTCCCCTCCCTCAGTGGAATACCATCTTTTAATAGCATCCTTTCCATCAGCTCTCATAGGAATGTTGGTGCTATGCAACTCTAATGCATTTGGAAATCTCACCCTTAGATAGTGAGACTTTTTGACCTCTAGGGAGTTTTTAAACCACCCAAATGTTAAAAGAGTTACATCTCCGTCCCAAAACATGATCCCCCTTAAAGGTTATTTTTAAACAATTGATCCTTCAAAAGCTGTCTGGTTTTACTGGTATTACCAATCTACTCAGGAGACATGGATCCTTCTCCTTCTCATTGCAGCTCTTTGTTCTAGTGTTTAAACTGTATTTACATTAGTGACACCTCCTACTTATTGAACTTAAGAGTTCTCACTTATCACTGCTTACAAACATTGTTGCAGTCAGGCACTTAGAGAAATGTAAAGTTTCATTCAAATTACATACTACCTTTTTCTCCAAAATACCAAAATCACTGCTAAAAGAGATTTCTGAGCACTCTCAACACTTTTCAAACTGCCACCTTTAACTGAGGTAGAAAGAGAATAATTTTTATGTTTCGTAATAAATACTATTCTCAAGATTACTCCAGTAAAAGCAAAGCTTGTTAAAGCAAGATTTGAATGACCTCACAAGGAAAGGCAAACTGGGAGCCAAGGATGGCAACATGAACAGGGCAGTGACCTGACTGACTGGACACAGCCCTTACATGTCTGAGCTGGGTGGCCCAGGCAGAACAGTGGCTGTGACAGGTTCTATCAGCAGTCCAGCAACTATAAGGGACAGTAACAGGCCAGGTCTGCTTTCAACCCAGGAAACCTAAGCAACAATCTGGGAAACAAACTGAAACACATACACCTACATTTTGCTCAAGCCAAGACTGCAGTTCTGAGCTTGAGATTAAGAGGAGCTCCTGGCCAAAGAGCAGGCAGTGAGGATGAAGGACCCTGGCAAGGTCTCTTAGGGTAATTAGAGCTCATTGGTACACTCTGGGCTCTGACAAAATATAAAAGAACACAGAGTTTAATTACAGCATGACCAATCACACAGTATGAACAACGGATTCAAATACGTCTCAGCAATTATTTCCTGTAGGCTGAAATATGGCTGCAGAAAATGCCTGCTTAATAATTTAGAAAGATGGAAAAAAACAGTTCTTGTTTGCAAACAGAAGAGTACAATATTTTAAAGGGGTTAAATTAATCTAATAAATTATTAATTACAATTAGCTCATCCATTAGTGTCATGCATCTAAATGCACCAGCCAGCATCAGGGCTCTTTGTATTGGTCCCAAAAGGGACATTGCAAAGTCCCAACACAGTCTTATAGGGACTAGAAGAGAGGACCTCCTCCAACTGAATGTCCCACCACCAGTCTACCAAGGTCAAACTACTCTTCTTCTTACCTGGCCCAGTAAAACATTGTTTTCTACAAATGAGAAGATTCCTTCAATAAGAGGGACTGTGAATCTTGCTTAGCAAGACCCTGCAACCCTGAAATTAGGCACATTGTGGAAAGTAGAGGGTAGAAGGACAAGGGGAAGAACATTTTGGGCAAGATCTGAGGTGAACTGAGCCCATTTGCTTCTTCTATAAAGAATTTAAGCACTGAAAATGAGCACTAACAGGGTAGGACGTATGTGTTGTTTTTTCCCCTGAATATATACTTCGAAAGAAGGTAAATCCTTTTGGAAGAGAACAAACAAGCATTTCTCTTTCAAATAGTGAATATGGGGAGAGGGAGGATGTCCTCCAGAAGCAGTAAGTTACCCAAGTCCTGTGAAGATTGGATTCAGAGATGGATGGTTATCTCCCCTTGCCCTGCCCCTATGTGTCCAATACATGTAGGTAGGTGATTGGACTGAACATTGTGTCCACGGAAAGAGGGAGCACAGATCTCAAAGTGAGCATTATAGTACTCAACCTGGAAAAACTTAGATCAGCAGTTTGGAGTTTCAATGACAGAGCAAGGACCAGAGTGTGGGTCCCACAAGTCACAGTTCAGTACTCAATTCACTGGACCACAACCCAGGTTGCTTAGGTTGCTTAAGAAAAGGTCTTAAAATATATGTAGCATGAAGCTTTTATGTGTTACACTATCAGGATCAATAGGACAGTTCTGTTCTGCAGAACTATATTCTACTAGAACTCAAAAGACTGATTAGAACAAAAGTTTCAATAGTATATTTTTGTGATACCATTTATTATCCCACATGGTTTGACATAGTGTAGTATATTGCACCTATAAATCAGTTGCAGCAAATTATTTAATGATGCATTAACTGTGGAATTTCACATATATTACAGTTCTTTAGCCAATGTTGAATGCTTTTTCAACAGCTTAATCCATCCCAGAAGTACTGAAGCAGTCATATTCATTCATCATCAGGGTGCACATAGTCTTCTCTTTGCTCTTTTTATTTTATTAAAGCCTTTGATCTACAAGCACGGCATTAAACAATTCCCCAGAACTTTTTCTTCACAACATTCCCACCACTACTCTCACCCTTCTATTGCAAAAAAAAAGTCTTTTCATTCTCTATTAGATTCTTGCCGTCTTTTGGCACAGGTTAAGCCTGGAATTGACTTAGGCCACACTGTCAAAAATTCATAGATGACTCACTGATGCCCTGGCAACAAAGGATAAAAGAAGGCAGAGTTACTGGATGCCTTCTTTTCTTCACTCTTTACTGCTAAGGCCAGCCCTCAGGAATCCCAAACCTTAGGGGCAAGAGAGAAAGTCTAGAGAAAGGAAGATTTGCCCTTTATCAAGGAGGATTGGGTTTGAGATCATGTTGACAAACTGGATACCTATAAATTCATGGGTCCTCATGGGATGCACCCACAAGTGCTGAGGGAGCTGTCAGATATTATTGCTAAGACACTCTCCATTATCTTTGTAAGGTCATGGACAACAGGAGTAGTGCCTGAGGACTAGAGGAAAGACAGTGTCACTCCAGTCTTCAAAAGCACAGGAAGGAAATTACAGGTCAGTCAAGCTCACCTCCATCCCTAGAAAGGTGATCCTGGATGTCATCTCTAAGCATGTGAAGGAAAAGAAGATTTCATCAAGTGTTCATCAAGGGGTAATCATGCTTGACCAATCTGATAGCCTTCTATGATGGAGTGACTAGCTGAGTAGATGAGGGGGGAGCAGTGGATGTTGCCTACCTTGATTTCAGCAAGGCTTTTGTCTCCCACGAGGTAAGCTTGGGAATTGTGAATTAAATGAGTGTACAGTGAGGTGGATTGAGAGCTGACTGAAAGGCGGAGCTCAGAGGGTTGTCATCAGCAGCACAGAGTCCAGATGGAGTCCTGTCACTAGCAGTGTGCCCCTGGGGTCAGTACTGAGTCCAGACTTGTTCAACTTATCCATCAATGACTTGGAAGGACAGAGTGCACCCTCAGCAAGGGAGGTGTGGCCGATACCCCAGAGTGCTGTGCAGATATTCAGAGAGACCTGGACAGGCTGGAGAGATGGGCAGAGAGGAACATTCTGAAGTTCAGCAAGGGCAAATGCAGGGTCCTTCAACTGGGGAGGACTAACCAATGGATTGTGGACAGCAGACCAAGGGAGGCCCTGGAGTACTTTGTCCAGTTCTGGGCTCCTCAGTTCAAGAAAGACAAGGAACTCCTGGAGAGGGTCCAGTGGATGGCTACAAAAATGATTAGGAGACGGGAACATCTCTCTTATGAGGACAGATTGGGGGAGCTGGCCCTGTTCAGTTTGGAGGAGAGATGACAGAGGGGGATCTTATCAGTGAGTACAAATATCTTAAGGGCAGGATGGGACCAGAATCTTTTCGGTGTTCCCAGCAACAGGACAAGGAGCAACAGGCACAAACTGAAACACAGGAAATTCCTTTGGAATATAAGGAAAAATTTATTTGCTTCGAGGGTGAGAGGGTGAGAGCACTGGAACAGGTTGCCCAGAGAGGTTGTGAAGTTTCCTTATCTGGAGATATTCAAAACCCACCTGCACATGATCCTGTGCAACCAGCTCCAGGTTAACCTGCTTTATGAAGGGAATTGGACTAGGTGATCTCCAGAGGTCCCTTCAAACCCAGTGTGATCACTGTGTGATTCTGTGGTGACATCACAGCTATATGTGTGAGGATATTATAACACCTTACATTTACATTACAGAAATGTAAATGTTTAAGTTTGATGAGAAAGCTTGAAAATAAAGGCTGTGAATCTACCTAGAAGAGAACAGAGAGAAGGAAAAGATACAAGAAAGTATGATTACAGAAGAAGATTATTTTTTAATTATTTTTTTTTTTTGCTTCCAAGATATCCCTTGCTGGATATTCCTCTGAGGTCCTTGAGGCATCCAGAGTTGGAACAGAATATGTTTTTGGAATTGTTTTTTAAGAATACCAGGCATCAAAATAACTTTCTCTAGTTTTATGATATTCATCTCATGGTGGTGAACCCAAACAGCACTTTCACAGATTAAAAACCTACCAGTTTTACTCTTCAGCACTACATCTGGTGCCTGCATAAGAGGATAAGCATTCTAGACCTTCACGGAGTTCTAGATGCGTACCTCAACAAGTTCCTCCATTTGGGGAAAATCCTTTCAACATTTAGCTGTTAAAATCACCTTTCCAAGCATCTTCCATCTCCTCCAGCTCCCGCATAAAACTGCTTCAAACACTGGAGAGCAATGTGGAGAGTGATGATTGATCTTACTTCTGCCACTTGTCACTGCTAGCACAGGAAGACGGAATAACTTGCTTGTGGCCACTCTTCTTGGCAGTTGTCTCTCCTCTGCACTCACGGAGATAAATACTGCCATGGTAGAACACAGCCTTGAGGTAACTCTTCTGTACAATATGGAATGTTAGCATTGCATTTCATTATATGACACTGGTTTTAAAAGCTCCTCCCCTTCAGTTGGTACCTTTTTTACTGTAATATTTGTTCTAATTTTGCTATGTGATTTTTCTTCTACCTATTTTTTGTGTCCTCGCTCTGGTGGTAATTTATGCAGATCCTGCCCGTTCAATCTTTTTTATGTAGAGTAACAATGGCACAAGGACAAAAGAGTTGGATCATGTTGCTTTCTTTTTCATCTTTAGAAATGGAGCACAAATCTCTGAGGCATTGTTCGTGGGTCTGGATATCCTTCTTAGGCCAAACCTCAGGATACTAAGTTAGAGGAATGGAACCATTTTGGAAAGTCAGTGTGGTCTCTAGGAGGCAAAATTGGACTAGAACTCTAGAGGAAATGAGGAAACCAAAAGCTTGTAATTCAGCAGCATACAAGGAGAAAAGGTCACCCCAGCTGTCTTCCTAATAACCACTGCAGAAAGAAGGCAGGGGGCACAAGACCAGATTTCTTAAAGTGCAAAACCTCTCCTTTCAGTGGAGTCAGGAGGATGTCTCCAGTCAGCGTATTATCCTAGCAGGACGTCTCCAGCCAGCATACTATCCTACCACCTAAGACTGAACTGAGTTTCAGCTGCAGACTTCTCATGTCACCTGTGCAGCACACACATACACCCCCACACCCCCCCACACACATACAAACACGTCTGTAAATGTAGGAAGCAATGTTGTAGCATTGTGGCAGCAATGTAAGAAAGAGAGACCTTATAGGAACGGAAAGTGACTCTAATGTCTCACACCCACAAGTACCACGATGTGTGCGTACAGTCTTTTCAGCATTCAGGACTAAGAGACTGTTTCCTATAGTCATTCTGATTTCTCTGGGCTGAGAAGTAAATTATTTTCACTGCCCATCTAAGTTCTGCTTTCCCCATTCTCCCTTTCCTTCCCAAGCCCATGGTCTCCTTGTGTATGCTATATGAGGTAAATATCTGCTAGGGATGAGTGGCATCACACCCTGCACTCAAGGCATCTCCTCTGTCCTGTCTGGGCAGCAGGTGCCCAAACCATGCAGTTCCTGTCTCTCAACATGCACAAGTGCATTGTCACCTTCTAAATGGAGAAATTCAGGGGACAGCTCAAAAAATAGCACTGTATCTAAAAGCAGAAGGATCTAGATGTTGGGCACCTGCTTGCCCTTTACACCTGGTTACCTCTAGGAGTCAGTTTTAAATGTTCCCTAGTGGATCGTTCCCTTTTTATGTCCTTTTATGTTTGCTGAAATGCACTGAGATTATTATTGGGAAATTTACCATTTGAGTCATCTCTCTCCCTAACAAAATTGGCTTTATAGTTTTGCAAACAGGAAGATTTATTTTCCCCTCAAAATAAATATTGATAAACCTACTTCAGTCAATATTTACTATTTGGTTTTGGGAAGAAGCAAAAAAGTCTAGTCCAAAGTTTAATAGAGTTTGATATCTGTTTTTTATCTACACTACAAACATAATATCATATTGCTGTCTTGGCAGGAAGGAAAGGAAAGGAAAATTAGTTTCCATTCATATTACTGAAACTCTATGGGGCACTTTCTAGTAGGAAAATGATGGGAGCCTGGGGCTTGTGCATCAGTCGCATTTTTTACAGCTAGCAGCTTTGTGTTGGTTTTAGGTTTTTGGATGGAATACCAAGGTGTGGGTTAATTGTGACCTGGCACTTCTGTTACAAAAAGCTGCATCTCTACAGCACGCAGGCTCTCCTTTTATTCCTGAAGTAGATGTTTCACACAAATACAGCAGAGCTTGCTTATGGAGCTCTTCACCATGCTGGGTGAAAACATGTGCACTAATCTGACCTGGCATAAATTCGTAATTCTTGACACCTAGAAAATGAACATATTACCTTATTAAATGCTGTTCACTCACAAATGCACAGACCAGCTGTTTCCTCCCTCTATTATTGAACTGTAGCAAGCACTTTCTGGAGGAAAATTAAAAGCAATGATTACAATCAATTAAAAAAATTCAATTTAAATTCTGCTACACAGGGAATTACAGGATATTTTTAAAATGTTGTCTTCTATTTTTTTTTAAGTTCCTGTATGTTACATTGGACCCCTATAGATAAAATCTTCTCCTTCAAAAACACAGGTTTGTTTACTTCGGAGAATGTGCATGCATCTAAGCAGGAAAAGAAAACCTGACTGGGGAAATATGGGACATTTTATTACTGCAACAAAAGATCTTCTAGTCTTTGGTACATGTGTGCCCCACACGCACACCCCCCCCTCTCTTTTCTGTCCCTGATGGGCAATGTGATCTGTCCTAAGATAAGAACACCAGGTGGGTATTAATTATGTTCATATAATTAATGCTTTTCAGAGATGGGGGAGATGATATTTGTGATTGACTTTGGTGCACGCTGGCCTGCAAGAGGGTATAAAATGCTGATGGAGACTGGGCCAATGGAGTAAAATGGTCTGCCAAGACTGCGAGTAGAAGTGTTAAGATCTGGTCAAATAAGAAGATAAAATCCTAAAGTAGCTTCATAGGTGCTTTGTTGCTTCGTAATTGTGACTTTTGCAAGGCCAAAGACTATAAACCTGTATGTTTCTAGCCAAACCTAGATACATCCATAACCCTTTAGATACTATAATCCATTGTAATAGATGACAGAGTTGTTATGTAGATACTGTATCTGCGATATTTAGATACTGTATTAGCAATACATCTTATCATAATCATCCACATAATCATTGTGTCCTACTTGTCGCACCGGGATGAAAACCTTCTCTTAACTACTCTGCTACACACATCCTAAAACAATGTGAAACTATGGTGAAATATGAAAACAATCATTTCCTCAGCCAGATATGCGGATGATGACTAAACTTTCCAAAAGATGGCTGAAATTCAGGCATTTCCTACACCTATCTGAGGGCTCTGATCAAGTCATAAGATAATTCGGAATACTCAAACCATTTCCACCAATATCAAGAAATTACACTCCTTTCACAGTTCAACATGGAATACTCTAACTCTCCCTGTACATAAAATACCTTTGGATATGGCTCGCGCTGAATTGCACCCAAAGAACCTTTTCAGTGCAGGCATGGGATAAAAATTTCTGTCTTGCAGTGTTATTGATGCAGGCAGGCAGCAGGTGTCATTCCTGTCATGTGTGCCCCCACCCCCTCTGCCTTTTTTCTTGCTTTGTAAAGTATTGAAGTTTAATGGTTATTTTCCTCTGTATTTTAGCAACTTCGACTGTAGAAAGCAGAAGCCATGTCTTGATAAATACGTATCCTGCAAGAGCATTTTACCTGGCAGAACAAATAGCTAGCATTGGAGTCAGCATGCAAATCTTGATTTACAACCGCTGTCAGCGCTTGCCAAGTGACGGCTCTCATGAATGGAGGCAGAACTACCTTTGTTGCCCTGAGTCTGACACATCCTTCCTTCTCCTTGTGACTTTTCTTCTGCATGCATGTGCTTGTCAATGTGCATTCACTAAGATTTGTGTTCCGGTTACTTACTTGGTTTCTATCCCACAGTGATTGCTGCTGGTCCAAAACTGACATCTTTTGCTGGTTACTGTTCTCCCACTCACTTGATGCTTAGGTGACCTTCACTTCATTGGTATTCAGTCAGTGTGAGAGATGCACTTGCTTCAGCTGCTTGGGCTTGGGTGAGCAGGTGGAGAAATGACCGGTTGAAAATGAGTTGTTAAGACCACTACAGCAAAAAGATTGATGCAATTAATTTTTCATTGTGTACAGTGTCTGTGGATTGTAATCAGCTTGGATTGTTCTTCCTCTGAGGCACAAATAAAATGCAAATGGTTTTTGTATGAAAGGAAACATTCTTTATGAGGTACTGTGTTATTTGGAACTGCAAAATGGCTTGAAATAAATGGGGATTATGAGGAATGTTTTATGAATCCACCTAGGAGAACTTAATATAAGTTTCAGGCAGAGAAAACCACAGGTGAGTTTCCCATCAGATGAACATATTACTGCTCAAGCAACTGGAAACAAGAAAAAGCCAAAGGCTTTAAGCCTTATTTAATAATACTAATACCTAGCTCTTTCCATGAGGAGAAGTCAATGCACTTTACAGAAAAAATACTTGCCTTACGGATGGGTTTAAATTAAGTATTTTTTCCAAGCCCCCCTCTCATCTCTACAGCAAGGAGTAGAAGGCATGTCTACAGTGCCCTATCAAGTGCTTTACCCCTTGGTGACACACTGGCACCAACCAGAGCAGTTCTGAACCAGCCTATTCACACTGCAAAGCATTCAGCCAGACAGAACACTTGCATTGTAAAGTTCTTGTAGAAGCTTGGTCACAGGTCACAGGTACCTACAAACTTGTTCTTTTATATGTTTTATAACAGACATACCTCTCAGAATCTGAGTTCCTGCCTTACAGACCAGACACTAGCTTGGGAGTAGGGCAACTACATGAGCCACTTATTGATCCCTCACCTGGGCCAGCAGACTTAGGACTCAGCCCAGCAGTAGCCTTCATAGTCAAGGCTGATGGAGTTTAACTGTGGGAGAAGTGCCCTTAACTTTGACAGCAACTCTGAATGCCTGTGTGTGTCCTGGAGTTTGCATAGTGCTAGTCAGATGGGGATTTAAAGGATAGGTTGGTAGATCTGGAAACAAAACAAAAATTAATTCTGTGTTTCCCTCAAAACAGAGCGAGAGAGAAATGGGTTGTTTGGTAGGAGAAATGGATCATTTCCTCACAAGTGCATGCAAACCGAAGAGGAAAGAAATGGAGGGAATGAAATGAGGTTCTATTGCTTGCAAACACAAAGGAACTGCCATCAATGCCAAGGCAAAGGGTTTGCTAGATTTCCACTGCATTTTGTGCAGTTGATTCTTCCTTCTGGGTATTGCTATAATAAGTGCACATTTTAAGACTTTTAAGACAGTGTAAAATACTGGATAAAGGGCTGAAGGGACAACCTGCCTATCACAGTCAGTGCAAGCATTGTGTTTCTGATTCCCTGGTATGGGAAATCCTAACAAACTGTGCAACTCCCTCTTCAGAAGTATGAAGTGACTGGTTCCCATAAGTCCTACACCAGCTCATGTATGCTTAAAATCATTAATCAAATCTTGGTGATACCAGTGAGCCATGCAACTTTATTCATAGTCTGGGGACCGTTTTCTTCTTCTGTTGCCTTCTAAGAACTAAGCTAGACTGTCAGGCTAGGAGATGACGACTCTGACAGCTACATGCGCCAACAACTCCTGCTGGAGGAGCCCAATTTGTGTGTGCCATTGCTCAGGTCAAATGTAACTGGCAGTATATGCTCATGTGTGCAGCAGGGGTTGTAACTGTTCAGCACTAACAGAGAGGTCTGCTCCACTGAAGTCAGTGTTAATACTATTGACAACATTCACAGAAGGGCTACACTGAATATGGGAAAATCCCAGCACAATTCTCCCCTTATTTTCATTTTGAGGCACTGTTGTTTGGTTGTTCTGCATGTTTGGGGTTGTTTTTTCACGGTGCACATTAGTTTAAGCATGAGTATTTAATTTCAGATTACTATGGCAGAGGCTAACCATTTATCTGAAACCTGATGTTTGTGTTTCACTAATACAATCCAATACTTTATTCTCCTTGTTTGCATTCTCAAGCCCTGACAAAAATCCTGGATATCAGCTGATACCAGCAGGCAAAGTTTCATGAGACCTTAGTGTCTTTTAACAGAATGATTATCTTTGAAAGATCTCAATCAAAAGACTTATTTAGGCTCAGTGTCAGCTTTATACAGCTCTTGCTAAAGTTTAAACATCATCTAGGAGCCAAATTATACCAAGGACATTTTAGCACAATTAAGGCCTCTTCTGGCTTGGAACCTTTGCAAGTAAACGCAGCATAGCATACACCAAAACACCTTGATAAAAATTGTAAATATCTAATCACAATATTTTCAAATTGTATTTGTCTTACACAGTACACATTTCCTAACAGTCTGAAGAATATTATATTCAACAAATAAAAACTATTTAATGTCATGCAAAGGCTTCTATGGCAAAGTCAGTTCACTACTAAAAATGATGCACTTACTGTGAAGATTAGAAATTAAAAGGAGGTGGGCAATCAGAATCTGGATTGCTTTCTGTTTTAAATCAAAATTGCACAAAAACTTTTTCATTATTCCCTTGCAGGATATATGGCATCTTTCTAAACAGGAAGAAATGAACACTCAGGAGAGAATAGAAGCAGTTTGAACCAAATTAAAACCTTAATGGTTGGGAAATAGGAAAGAAAGACCGTCAGTCAGTCTAGGTCATGTCAGGGCTGTGAAATGTAACATAGTTGCCCCTCTGCCCCACAAAACCATTAGTCTATCATCAAGGTCATTGGCCTTTTCTTCATGGTATGATTTTTAATGCCTTGGTTCTTTTTTTTTTTTAGAAAATCTCTAACCTCATCTGAAATCTTTCCCTTCACTTTCCTCATTTTCTTTTATGCTCTCACTTTGCCCTTCAAAACCTCATTTAATTATGTTTCTGGCCTTATCTAGAAAGACTTGGAACAGGTTTTTTTCTTGATCTACCTTTTCATGATGGGCTTCTTAAAAATAAGACTCTTTTGTCACAGTCCCTATTTGCTCGATATCAACCTGGAGCAAACATGCCAACAAACATGAGAGTCACAGATCTGAAGAGCTAAAGAGTTTCAGGCTAGAAGCCCTTCAGGACAAGAAAAATATTTTGAGTGGAATTTTTCTGCAGATTAGAAAATCCCTATGTCACTTCAATATTTTGGGGGTTCACAAAATATAAAGCAAATATTTCATATTTATATGGGTTTGATTTTAAAGGAAACAGTATTTCATGATGAAAGAAATTAATCAGCCTGGGCTTGCCACTCAGGAGTCTTTGCAGTTTAGATGAAAACCTCCCAACTGACTGTATGTAAAATGATGTTAAATCATACAGGTGTTTGTTCAGTTTTAAGGATTCAACTGCAGAACGAGCATCTGTGAAATTTCTTCCTCTCTGTGGTGCAAAAAACTCTACTTGTTTTTGAGTTGTTTTGGAGAGTGACCAGTAGCAGATGCCTATGCACAAGGATAAGACCAAAGCCAGATCAAAGCAGTATTTCCCAGGTACACTAAAGCTTACAGTAATCCAAGATATAAGGCCCCTTGAATGGGAGATGATGACAGGACTAGCACTCTCCAGTGACTTTTCTATTTTTCATGAATTCATTCAGTCACTTTTTGAACCTTTGTAAGCTCTTAGCACCCACACCATCCAATGGTGACAAGCTCCACAGATTAACTACACGTTGTATTAGGAAACATTTCCTTAGATTTGCTTCAAACCTGATCATCTATTACATTGTTCATCTTACCAAACCTGTTCTGTTCCACTGATCAGACCTTTTCTTGCATGCCAGATTTCAGAGGCTGGTATACCATGACCAAAAAAATCCAAGCTTCAAGTCAATGCTGAGCTCCTGCTAAATGCCTTGGCTCTTGATATAAATATGTATTACTGGTGTTTCTGATGGGGGTTGGCAAATTTGTTCTGAGACGATGATATGCCAACAGATGTTCCTGAAACACACAGAATACGTTTAAGTGTCTTACCCTGCTTTGAGAGTATCTGCAGCATAAAGCACAAAGAGAAATGATGCTGTCTGTGTGACAGCCAATTGCTGGCAGCTTTAAAAGCAAACAACTACATTAATATTTCTACTTTACTGCTTTGTGTGTATTTGTGGCCCTCCAAAGCGATAAAAGGAAAATTAAGCCCTCAATGTCACAACCCATAAACTAATTTTGCTAACGAAGAAAAGGAAAGGAGGGGTTCAAAAGGAGCAGAATTTCTCTTTCCATTCCCAGGAAGCAGCCAAGCAGCCATGTGGTATTGTCCTGACTTTTCTTTAGCCATTTGTTCCTGTCTGCTTCTCCTTTGGATGTGTTTCTGTGCCACTTAGCAGTTGCATAAATAATGTCAAGAGGCTTCATGTGATGGAAAGCTGCAGTGAGCCATGAGACATTCCAGCTTTAATTAGGTACACAAACTAAACCCAGCAGTAATATGTCTGTGGTACCATGAATGTCACAACCACAAGTCCTTTCTTGGTGAGGGCAAAACATTGTTAGTAGGCATAATAAAAGCTACCATTTACTATAGAAACAGCTTTTGCTTTCATTGGTTCTGTTTCAATTGGCAGATATCCATTCTGTTGAACAAAGACCTCAGGGTATTACTCTCTTCATCCTGCCTTTGCTCACCTGCCAGTTTTTAAAGCTGGTTTTTTCTAAGAGGATATGGTGAGTAATGATCACAATCAGCTGAGGTACTATCTTGAGGCAAACATGACATAACTATCTGAGCAGCTCGGGCAGCATTCCTGACATAGGAAACACTCTGGAAGAGTTTCTGGCTTTCTGAATAATTGGGAGCTGGTCCTAAGTTCTTTGAACCTTGAGGATATTTCAGGCTACCCTTTAAAGTGCTCAGCTGGGCCCCACTCTGCTCTCAATGAAACAGTAAGCTCAATTCATCCTGTGCTCAGGTATTACAGATGACAGCTATTTTTGAAAGCATGGCTCTACAGCATAGCTTCTAGAGAAGCACATCTTTAAAAGAGTGGGTATTAGGGTTACAAAAAGACTTTTTACTGTCACGTGCCTGGCTGGCTGCAGGCCAGACAGTTCAGAAGATAGTCTATCGGAAGGCAATGATGCAAGTGAGAACAAACCAAATGCTTTCACAAAATATTTGCTTCTTGAAAATCTGCCTCCAGCAAAATTATTTCATAAGTGTGGCTAATACTAGCACAAAGCTAACAGTCCCAAATAGAAGCAGTTGAAAAGCAATTTCCCTGATATCCCTATAAGCACTTTCATAATTATTGATATTTCATAGAAAATTTGTAAGCTACAATATTTTAGAGCTGGTTAAAGACATAGGATTTATAGCTTCTATGAAAGTTACAGGTTTATTTTTTTAACTTTAAAAAACTAATTATTTCAGTGTTTATTACAGCTATTTGAATATTCTGACAGGCTTAGGTGAAATGAATTGAAACCTCATGACTCACCTTAAATAAAGTAATGTTTCTTATCAGCTAGGTTTATTTTAAATTTATCTCATGCAGTTTGACCAGTCATTCATTCCTGCAGTTGAGAGAGACAAGCAAAGTCACAGTTTTTTCCCTTCATTTTCCTGGCCGGTTTCTCTCAGTTGTGTGTAAGGGACATGCTCATGTACTAGCTGAGTTTTCTGTACAAGCTTTCTATACAGAGTATGTGTGTCCAGGTCTGTTCCTCTGGAACATAAAAAGGATGTAAGAACCGATGCAGGAGAGCTAGGTGCGTGAGGTAGGGAAGGAGACTCTACAGCTTTCACTGTGGTATGAATCAGGCCACAGGAGGCCAGGTTATAAAATATATTTTTCAGAGGGGAAATCTAATCACCTTATGACATGGTATGCACCACATGTTTAGAAATACTCTAAACAGCACAGCTGCACAGATCAGCACATTTCGGTGAAATAGTTTCGACAGCTAAAGGTATTCCTGTTGAAACTGTTTGTAAGTGGGAAGGCAAAGGGGTTTTTTTGACAGATGACAAAAGAACTATATGAATTGATGATTCAGTATTTGGAAAGCAACCATCTCTTTAACAAAGTATCAGAACATAAACACTTCTTGTTTTCTTCCTTTGCAGAAAGTTCAACAGTTTAATCTAATTTCAGAATTTTCTCTGAGCTCACTGAAAAGATACATAATATGAAAACTTAGCTGTGCTTTCTGTATTAAAGGATCAACATAATGTACCGTACACTGCAATCTCAAAAGCTGACCATGTCTTACCCATTTCTGGCAAATTTCCTCCCACTTCCATATTTTATATTAAAGGAGATTCTAATTCAGTAAGGCAATTCAAATATGTACCACTAAGCATATGTCAAACATTAAGCATTTGCTTAATTCCAATACAATCAATACTAAACTTGGGTTTCAGCATATAATCAAAATCTCTGATTTGAATCTTTAAAGTCTGTTCTTTATCAGGATTTCTTATTCTTTAGTATCAGTTCTGCTCAAAAAATGAATATGGACAAATAACAGAGTCTGCATCCTAGTCTCAGTGAGACAACAGTGTGTGGGATAAAGGCATGCTGAGATAATTTGCATGGTCTGAGCTGCTGGTCTGAGCTGCTTTTCTCAGCTTTGGCTGTGTTAAAGCTGCACTCTAGTGGAACTGAGGCAGAAACACATGCTCTGGGCTGACTCCTCCACACTTTCTCAGCCCCTTTGTTTGAGATCAGCTCTGCAGAGGTGTTTCAGGTCTCTGGAGGTCACTTAGAAAATACTCCATCCTGAGAGCTTTCCAAATGACACACCTTTTGTATGATTCAGAGAGAAGTTTGCGCTCTGTACAATAGGACTACTCACCACACTGGATTAGAGAACAAAGGCATTTGACAGCTACACTGTGGAGTCCCTACATCTTCATGGGGTGCAACATCATTAAACCATCAGAACATCTGGGGTTGTCAAAATTATGGACAGGTTATTTTCCCCAAACCTCTCATCTCTACAAACCCCACTGTTTTTAGTGACCACTAGTGTCTTGTTATTGAAAATGTTCACAGATTTTTAAGTGCCTTAATAGGACAGAAGTTCTTTATAATATGTCCCAAGAGCAGCTGACCTTCAGGGTGGTTAAATCAGCATTGATACACAGAAGTCAAGTAGTAGAGCCAAAGCTGGAGTTACTGCCAGTAAGTGAGTTTAAGTGAGGCTAAGATCAGGCCCTGTTTTTTGAATAACACAAGATGTACCTTGGATAATGTCCAGTCTTCACTTGACAGGAAAATAGATTAGGACTGAAGAGCTTTTGGTTGTTACATACAGTCAGTAGTGACCAGAAGGAACCCATTTGTGCCATATTAACTTCACCTGTGTGAACTCTATGTTCTGCATCAAAGCCAAGGGTGAAATCAAAGCATAAGAAAATCAATGAACCCACACAAACGACACAGGAATTAGTGCAGTTATTAAAAAAAATACAGGAGGGAGCAAATTTGATGGCTGAATATTGCTTACATTGAAATCTATTTGGCTTTACAAGTACAGATACCACTTTTAGTTTTACTGCCATCTTCTGCTACAGGGCCAATGTGGCCATGCTGTCACCCAGTAGTTCTGGACTCTGGGTTGCTGTGCTGTGAAGCAAGGCAGGCAATAAACAAAGATGCCAAAGAAGCTTCTGTTCATAGACTAAAGAGGAGTTTGTGAACACTCAATGGAAATTAACTTTGGTTCATTTTCCAAAACAAATGCAACATTTCAGTAGAATTTGCCAAATATTTTTTTGAATATTTCTTGAAAAGTAGAAGTGAGGAAACATTTCTTTTTGGTATTTTAAAAATACCTAAAGAGTTTGTGAGGTAACTTTTGGGCAACCCATGAGACTGAAAAATATAGCCAGGACAAAATATGTAAAAGAGAAATCATTGTTTGATCACTGTTTCTGTTGAAGTACTCATTCTAAAGGTTCTGGAGTTTGTGGTATATGCCATGTCTTTGTGGCTGGTAGGCCCTCATCTTTTAGAGGAAAGGTGCATCAGGCAGGTCACAGTTATGTCTCAGATATACCCTTGCTGTGGGCAGAGCAGACGGATTTTGAATCTTTCCTGCTACCTATGTTTGCAGTGCTGTGAATGTGGTGTGATGATCTAGGATTCGCACTGGTGCTGCCAATAACAAAGGAACACTCTCTGTCTGAACATCAGGTCCATATTTTTTGCTTAATATTCTAACCTGCAAACTGAACTGCAGATTTTGTGATAGAGGCAGCACATCAAGACGCTAGTTTCAAAAATACAAAGATGGTTTAAAAGCTGCTCACAACTGGTTTAGGAAAAAAAGAGACACACAAGGGACTTTATTTCTGTGATAGCTCTACCTTCATCTTCACTGTCAGCAATGTGATTCTGTCACAGGCTTTCTTTGCAAAATATCAAAATACTTCCCCTTGCAGGGGAATTGTTAGCTATCTCTTTTTGAAATGGCATCAAGGGAATGTGCTCTTCTAACTTCAGTTTCCAGAATGAGAAGTTAAGTTTTGAGCTCTTCTGCTTGCACTAGAAGACCAAAATGACTTAATATATTTTGTTTCAGACTGTACTCTCCTTTTGTGCTTAATATTCCATGGTCTTCATCACTACCATTTTTTAAAAATTTAAAAAAAAAAAAAAAAATAAAAAAAACCAAACCACAACACATTTCTTTTTTTCCAATCACCATAAAGCTGTAGACCATACATCATCAGTCAGATGCATGAATAAAACATCCTGAAGCAATTCTCCCATGTGCCTTGTCCTGTTTCAGTCCCCATTCTAGCTGTTCGCTTCAGGCAACATTTTGTTAATGCAGGTATGCCTTGTTTTCTTGTGACTGCATGGGCTGGAAAAGTGACTTTGAATAAAGGAGAGTGGAAATTCTGAGACTGTAACAGAATTGGGCCTAAAGGTAGGGCTGTGGCCTGACAGGGACCATCATCTTATAGCCATGCCCCTAGAAAGAGATTTTTGCCTTCAGAGAATGAAGGAGAGTTATTTCAGTAATTGACTGAAATACACAAGTGTATTTGGTAAAGGCAATTAATAATAGGGTTAAGGGTGTGTTTCATGTCTGTCTTATACTCTTCTAAACAGGGGCAATTCCACTACCCTTTCACACTTCCTTCCCATGGTTAAGTAGTGAGGCAGAGCAAGAAATGGATCTGGCACTATGAAAGCATCATCTTATTCAAATCAATTTGTCTTAATGAGGCCATAAAATCACAGCTCAAGACATAAAGATGTCCACTATCCTGAGGTTTCTGAAAGACTGAAACCTCAAGAAGGGTTTAGAGATTACAGATGGTTTCCCAGGTGCTGAAGCTCTCCTGCATCTTCCTATTGCTCATTTGCTCCAAAATCTGGCATCAGCCTACTTTGAATCGGGCTCTAAAAATCTACTTTAATCTTTTCATTGTGAGCTTTGAGGGAGATATGTTGCCTCTTGAAGGAAGGAAAACTGTTGAAATAAAATAGGAGAAATAGAGGGAGAAGAAAAAAAATTCAGATTTAAATAAAGCCTATTTTGCAGATGCTAGAGTTAAGGTGCACAACAATCAATGCAGCTGATGTTTCACTCTAATTGTCATCCTTGTTGCTCTTTTCTATCAAGCCCACATGCTATGAGAAGTATTGAAGGGACAATTTCATATCTGCTAATTATTATCATGATGTTATTAATTTAGACTAAGGATAATAATAAGATAGGGGGTGTATAGAAAGAATTCATTATGAAATTAATTGCTCTGATTAGGGTCAACACATAAGATAAGGTTTATAAAGCATTTTAGAAACAATTAGATTTGATGGCTATTTGGCATCCTAAGACATGTAAATCTAGAGTATGCATTTTACATTTCTCCCCCGTCCCCATTCATATGCTAAGTCCTCTGATAAACGCCTCTTGTTCAAAAGAAAATTGAAATCAGTAGATTGAAGCAAAGCTGGATAATGAGGTATTATTGATATATTCTGTAAATGCTTCAATTATTTCTGCCTTCGGGTTTGAAATTATTTCAAAGAAACAAAAAATAAATAAAAAATGGCTTTTTACAAAGTCAATTTTAACGTCTCCATTGCATTTTTGGTTGTTGTCTTTCCCCCTTAATAGAAACAGAAAGAGCTTGATTATAGTTATCTTTTTGAATATATTGTTGCTTTTCAAAATTCCTTTCTCTTGACTCTTAAGGGTTGTCTCACAGAATGGTGGCCCTCAGTTGTGTGAAGCACCTGTTCCCAATTCATCTCTGTAAATGAAACTTAACATGGCTTTGTCTCCTTGCATCTTAAATGCCCTCCTTTTCTTTCTTTCTTTCTTTCCTCTGAATTCTTAAAGAAAACAACTAACAGAAGGAGGTAGCAGAAATACCCTTTAAACCAAAGAGTAATTGTGCATTCAAGATGATCTTTACCATAAAGGCCTGCAGTGGTCTACATTCCTTCCTAGTGCAGTTGATTTTTGGCCCTTCATTTCAATATGATCACACTTGGTCAATCCTGACAGCTTTCAAAGATCTTATCCAAAGCAGAGGCTGTTGACAGCAAAGATACAATTTAGCTAAACTAACTGCTTCTGGCTCAACAGTGGTCTGATCTTCCTCTGCTGGAACATGTGGGCTCTCAGAGGATTATCATTGTAACTGTGCCCCAAACTAGACATATCACTTCAGATCTTGCTCATCTGCCTTTTTCACTGTCCAGTCACTCAAACTAACAATGAAAGCAATCAGTTCTTCTATAAAACAAATGAGAAGTCCTCAGGTGTTTTTTTTTTTTTAAAAGAAGCAACTATCGTTATTGATATCTTTGCAGAAGGAGAAACTGAGGTCCTGAGGTGTATAGCTAAGACCAAAGTGCTTCTGGCAAACAGCCTGTTTCTCCAGAGCTCTGGCACAGAAAGGACATTAAGGAGCTGTGGGTACACGAGCACAGCATATACAGCTTCCTGAATTCAAGTCCCTGAGAAACACAGGAGGTTGCAATTAGAAAGGGAACCGGACCTTACTGAAGTCAGTGGAAATCTTTCCAATTATTTCAGTAGGTATCTGGCACAAGCCCCTGATGAATCCTCTGGGGGTGCCTGTTGCCTGCTCTGTATGGCTCATTAAAATCAAAATTCATTGTGAGCATGTAACTCAACTGGTAGGTTTGTAGGTATCTGTGCTTATCTTTCCATTGCAAGCAGCAGCTAACAGAGACAGGATGGAGAAAAGAGTATAAGAGGGGAGAGATCAGCCATAGCAAGTCACAAGAGGAAGCAGCTTACAGGAATGGCAGGACCTCTTGTTCACTTTTGCCTGTCCCCCAGGAGCTTGGCAGAAAGCTGACAGCTTTGTGGCAGTTAGTAGAGCAAACACCATTTCTCAGCTTATTTTCTCTTGCAAAGACGAGTAGCTTGATACTGTGATTGATCGATACTCCTCATGAGTCAATACTCAGATCACATGCAGTAAATCCCAGAAGCAGTGCCAAAACCACGGTGTGACTATGTCTCAGCGCACTGCCAAACTCTCCTTCCCCTCCCACACCAGAAACTCACCAAGCCAATGGAGATGATGTGAGTTGACATCAGCACATCAGAAGCTAGAAGTTGGCTCATTTCAGTCCGTGAGACATCATCATTGGACATATAGCTCCAGGAGAACTGTCTAGAAAAAGCAGCAGGCCTCTAGAAGAGAAGGTAGCACAGACAGGAATTCTGGAGAGTTGCAGTAATGGAGTACAATACCTCAGGTGATATGTCACTCAAACAATGCCCTGTATCAGGGCAAGCTAGGCTATTTCATTAGTCTAGGATAAAGACTGGAAAAGAAGAAGACAAAAAAAAAAAAGAACAGATTATACGACAGCAGGCAGCTCTGCCGCTCAATACCAAGTAATAAAAATCAACTGTATGATCAATAGGCCTTTCTGTCCACAGGGCTTTGAAAATTCCACTGTCATGCTCTCTGCTATAATTAGCACTTGATGAACTTAAAATGTTTGATGACTGTGAAATTGCATTCCTATAGAGACAATGCACACCTGGAATAACAGCATGCAATTCAGGGGTCTATGGAGTCTCACACCATTAAACACAGCACTTCAAATAGAGTTTTCACTGTGAAAATGGAGCAGCCTCTTTGACGTGCTAACATCAGCTCTGGTCCACTTGCTTCTCAAATCACTGGTGTAGCAGACAATCTTCAAAGGGCTCAGGATACACTTTAAAGCAACTACAGCATTTTCTTGTTTAGGAATGAATGTACTCTTCTGGTAGAAGATGAAGAGAGGCAGACCATTCTTACCTCAATTTCACCTTCGTAGTCAGAATGAAGGTAGAATGGGGTATATCACTCTATATACCAACATATATATATATAGGGAGAAAGACTCATTGACCAATTAACCCATTCCAGCTTCACTAAAAAATAAACTGCTTTGTGATATGGATTAGAAAATAGAATCTTTTATGTGAAGAAAAGTAAGAAAATGCATTGCAAATATGATTGACTCCAACTCACAGTTTTGCAATGCTAAGAGTGCAATGGAGATGCACAGGAAAGTATGTTTTCTTCTACAGAATCAGTATTTTTCACTGCAAGCACTTCCACCATTTCCATACTAAATGAAAACAGCACTCTTGCCTGAGCTGAGGGCACACACCTGAAAAGGAAAGCTGAATTGGCAAAGACAAGACAAAGGTCGAGGAGTGCAGCAGAACCTTAGCCACACCTTGGTATAGAATTACTCCTTTCATAGGGTCAGGATGTTTCTACCTGTGCTATTCATTACTCATCGTGGCAACTGAAACCCCAACAGAGAAGGCCCATTGTATCAGACGGCTATTTCCAAAGAGCAAACACACAAGATAGATCAAGTGGTATCATCAACTTTGCTTTACGGGTTAATGCCGAGGGGGGAAGAATGTGACTTTCAGAAGACATTCATACTGAGAAGATGGCAGTCTGAGAATGAAGACCCACAGCCTGGGAGCACTATGTGGCACCTCAGACTGGCCTTTTCACTCTACACGAAAGTCTAAACCCAAAAAAATGAAAAACGAAGGCCTGTAAATGGATTTTGTCCTTCTAGGGATTTTCAGGGCCAGTATTCAGAACAAGGACCCTAGCTTCTAATATCATGCTGGGCAGACACTAAAAGAAGCTGAGACAGAGTCCCAACCAGAATTATCTCTTTTAATGCTGTCTCCTCAGTCATGGAATAAAATTCTCTTCTGTCTCTCTACATGTCCCATCATTAAACCCAGAGTTCAAGGTCACAGAAATATTTGTAAATATTTTCATGATTTCACTCTAACTACACATGTCTGCACAGAAATTCAAAATGGATTTTTTGCATCTTTAAATCTCATACTTGACCTGTTCAGTTTTTAAGTCTGCTATGGAAGGCTTGTCATGAATCATAGAATCATAGAATGTCCTGAGCTGGAAGGGACCCACAAGGATCATCGACTCTAACTCCTGGCCTTGCACAGGACAACCCCAAGAATCTCATCATGTCCCTGAGAGTGTTGTCCAAATGCTTCTGGAAGGCTTGGTGCTGTGACCTCTTCCCTGGGGAACGTGAACTTATGGTAAAAAAAGAAAAGTAAAACTATTAACACTATGCAGGCATTCATTATGTGGACAAGGTTAATGCATGGTAAGGTTTGAGGGCTGGATGTAAATCTGTAGGGCTTGATCTCAGAATTCAAGCTGAACTGCTTAAAGGTTTTTCTGTGCTAACACTGCTAGAATTATCCAAGTCACTCCCATTTCTGATCTGTAAGGTCTGAAAACTAACAGTTCTCTGCCACATAAAAATACAAGGAAGATCATATATTGCTGAAAAAGAATAGTATCTCATATTTAAAGAGACCTGCCAAAAATGTGTGAATACGGATTAAAAACAGAAAAAGAATCCCTTCGTATATCACATGACAAGTACCGGTGTGTCTTTTCTGTCTGCTTTTGTAAGGTGCATATAGAACGTTTTAAAGCTAGAGGTTAAACATTTGACCTTTACTTTGAGCTTTCCTGCCCCTGAAGTGTTTCCATAGATAATATATAAGACAATCTGACCTTTGAAGGGTGCTCTATTGAGTTTTCAGATACTATCTGATTGTAACAAATGTGGGTAGAGCCCTTCCCAAATCCTCATTTGCGAAGCCTAGCCATGATGCCACTTCTTCTGTGACAGGCAGCAAGACAACCTGAAGAACTGGCACATCTTTGCTTGGCTATTCCTCAACCTGTTACATGGGTAGCAAAGGCCAGGCCAAATTCCTATGCTGTCTTAAGAGCATATCCCAACAAGCAGTCTGGAACATCAGTTACTGATCTAATGCACATGTGTTGTCATACTCATCTAAATTGACTGGATCATAGTTTATATTTCAGGGAAATATCCCAAGTTACTAGAGCTGGAGGAGCTGGGCCATTGACCTCAATGAAGACATGATAATTTACATCAGCCAGGGAAGCAGCTTGGTGGAACTTCGCTCATTTAAATCAGTGGAGGATTTCACCCATTATCCCTGCAAATGTTCTACAAAAATGCAATGTTCCCTCTATTCCTTGGTATTGTCTTAAGCAATGACTACTCTACATTCCCAAGAAAGGGTATAGCAATATATATTTTAATCTCAAGGTGACTTACTGACTGTTTTTCCATAACAAAAGATGGGTGCTTTACTTCAATAGCTTTTATTAGTGGTGAAAAAAAAAAAAGGCAGTGATCAGGTTTGGTAATTGAATATAGAAGGTAATTTGCACTCCAATCTTCTTGGAAATTAGGCTTTTTATTAGAAAAAGGAAGAAGTCTGAAAGCAATAACTGTCTTTCATGCATTGTGATACATAAAAAAGAAAAAAAAGGCTGGAGAATAGGGGGGCTGTCCCTTTCTTCCAATGTGTAGTTCTTTCCTGAAGAGAAAACCAGAGCTAAATCCTAGCCATATCTCTGTGACACTGATAGGTTAGTTGACTTACTACCTCTCAGGGGTTCTGAACATGTGCAGCCCTTATAAGAACAGGCCTTGTCTTGCACTGACAACACCAGAAACAGCACAGAGCAAAAGAGGGTATTGGGTTCTGGAGGTGTGTATGAAGACACTATGAGGACCTGTATCATATTCTAGGATGTGCCTAAGGAGACTTTCTTTCCACTTCCTACCTGCCACCAGCCCACAGGAACCAGCTCTGCAGAAACTATAGAAATACACAGTAAATATATCCTGCATTACTGGCATATCTGAGGCAGGGGTACCCCTCCTGCAAAAATCAGATGCCATAAAAAATGAGCACCGTGTACTTCAAAGAAGTAGAAAGCCTCAGTTTTCAATAAAAGGCTTTGAATTAAAAATGGGGTCAAGAACGTCATGAATGAGACAAATCAGTGGCTCAGAGAGCTATGATTCCACTTGAGCAGTCTGGAACACGGTTGAGAGCCCAAAGACTTTTGTTTCACAAAATATGAAGTGACAGTTTTGACACCCTTCTGTAAAGTTTTTAGGTAAAGCAAGAAAGCATGCTTACAAGTTGAATTTACATTGCCATTTCATTATTTGCTTATTAAAATTCAGAATGAAACACAAAGTGAAAATGTCATCTTTTTCTTCAAGAAAAAGAAATTAATAGCCAAACTGCAGAAGCAATAGACAATAAAGACTCCATTGTCAGAAAAAAAAACCCTGCTCATCTTCTGAATAAGGAACAAAAGTAAGAACAGTGATATTTTTCATAGACTTAAAAAGAAAACAAACAAACAAACAAACAAACAAAAAAAAAAAAAAGGCAGCTGAAATATTGTTTCCTGGCTGTGTTTCATTCAATGGGATGGTTTTGTTCACTATTTTAGTCCCAGATTTTTTGCTGTCTGCAGGCTATGCCCTATACCTGCAAAAAACAGATGATGCTGATACATAACTAAAGAAGAACTCACTGGAACAGAGAGGTGTGAATGGTTGAACCAGCCTTGACAGGAAGATTATTTGTTGCTCAGAGGGACACTAGATGGTTGTGTAAGATGGGGATGTCAAGATCAGCTGTGATAATAGAATCTGTCCTGAGACTGGAATAATGAGCAGCAGAATTAAAAACATAAGCAAAAATTTCCCATTTAGAAATCCTGAGTAACCTCCTCTACCAAGACAATCAGATGAAGAGAGCCCAGGGTCGGGCAGTCTTCACTTTTTGTTCATGTTTTCAGAGCATGGGAAATTCAGCAGCAGCCACTATCAGCAGCAGCTGAAGAAGTACATTTTAAGCACGATATACAAAGTTTTAAAGTTCAAAATCACTTGAGGGATCTTCAAGATGGGACAAAAAGATGAACTGGTGTGGGTTTGGATTTGGGTTTGGGTTTAGTTGTTGGCTCTACCTTATTTGGTTGCTAAGTATATGGCATGAATAAATGAAGCTAGATAACTTAGGGGGAAAAAAACTACATTGCAAATACAGTTCAGCCAAGTTTTATTTTTCAATTGGCTAAAGAAGAAGTTTTTTAAACTTAATATGACCTAGAAACTGCGCATTCCCCAACAGTCCCAGCAGCCCTAATTAGTTGAAGAAACTAAGAGGTTTACCACATAACCTTCAAATCATCTCTTTGAATTCGCTCTTTGCTTCTAAATCTCACTGGTTTCCCAAGTGTTTCTCCCTTGTCCCATTTCATATAGTTAATGAAACATCTCAATCAAGGAGCAGGTTTTTATACACAAGCAGTTTCTGTCTGCATTTTAAAGGGCTGAGATTTGAAATAAATTACCACTCTTTGCTTTGTTCCTTAGGGTAAAATGAGTGTCAGCACCACATCCTCTTTCTGACTCAGGGACGATTTGCCAGGTACCGAACCTCCCTTTTTACTCTCAGAAGAATACTTTCACGTCTCAGGAGGAGAAGAGTTTGGGAATGGGAATCCAAAACGCTTTGTTTCTCATGTACACTTGCTGATTGAAATGTGTAGCCCCTCTCCAGCTTTACCTTTTAAAATGGGGTAATTTGCTCTGTACCCTGGAAAAGCTCTTCTGAACAGAACACAGTTCATACTTGTCAAGGCACTGACGTTTCCAGACCTGGCACATAAATATGGAAATAAAATTTTATCCAGAACAGAGGGTGCCAGGGACATCCTGTTCACAGAAGGTGTGTCTTCCTTTTTTTTCATTCAGCAGCTGTTCAGAAAATGTCTTTCAGATATCTAACCTAAATTGACCGAAGTAGTGTCGCCCCATTCCAAAGTCTGGGAGATTAACCCACACAGAGAAAGTTTGGAATTCGTGCAGCATTTCCAGAGCTTCTTCCTCCTTTCTTCTTGTTTTCTTTCACTCACTTATTTACAATATGACTAAATTTCACAAATACAGTTGAAATTGCTACTGGAGTTACTGCTATTGGCAAATCCTCTACCGAGGGAAAAAACTGTTGGAATTTAACCTATGTGAGATATCTAGTCACAGAATGCAGATGGTTAAAGTGTTCATGTAATATAGGACCTTGATGACCTTCAAAATTTAGGGTCTGGTTGCCTCAATCAGCTACCCCAGAATCCTCAACATGGTCACTGTTTGCCTCTCTTTTTCACTTTGAACTGCACCTAGTTAAAAAGTTTGTCAAGACATTTATAAGCTTACCAGTTTTGAGGACAGATGGTAAGCAAAAGAAGACGAAGTCAACCAGCCTGTAAAATAATTTTTAACACTACTTTTTTTCTAAAAATAGTCAACTAAAATCTTTTTAAAATATGAAAAGAATGTTATGGGTTTTCACTAAAAACCCCTATTCTGTCCCTGCTAAAGTTATGGGGTTTTAGAATAACTGAAGAACACTGTGTGTGTGAAAGTATTCCAGTGAAAACATTTGGCCAGCCCCAACAGACTCCTAGAAAACTTCTTCTTTTGTCTTACTGTTACTAATGTGGGGATAAATACATAATGGGGTAAAGAAATTACAAGGCTCTTATCTGTTCACTTTCTGAAATAAGCACATATTGTGTGTGCTTACACAAAAACTACAATGTAATGAAAGCTCATGATCTGCAGCATTATAACCCATTAATGACAACACAAAATGAGAACAAAGGAAAACCAGAATGGAAGAGATGAAAGAAAGCAGGGCATACAAATCTAACCTCAAGAACCAGCTGGAAATTTTCCATTGGAGGGTTCCCTGATAGAAAACAACTTCAACAAAAATGCAATTGCATTATTTACAGTAAATATTTCAACTCCACAGTGGGAGAAATTACAATGAAGCCATGCTATTTCAACAGTTTTCAACATTTTCAGATCCAACTTCAGGTAACAGACAATTGCTCAAAGGAAGATCGAAGTGAACAAGCAAATCTGGACAACTTTATCGTGGTTTTTTTTTTTTTAAATCCAAAGGGATATTCAACCTTCCTGAGTAAGATTTTCCTTTGACAACCAAATTCTTACAAGGTGGAAGCAAACCCAATGGTTCAGAACCAACTGAAATGTCATTTGGCTCACAGCTTTGACAGCTTCTGATTTCCTGGAAATTCTTGGAAAGATGTTATTCAGAAAAAGTTTGCTTCAGTTTGCAATTCCTCTCAGATGCATTTCCTTTTCTGAGTCTCTGGGGACACACAGAAACCAACATCATCAATGTTCTGTACCATGTTCTGACTTCTCACAATAGGGTAATAGATAGGTTACTTGCTGGGCCTGTTCAGTATCACATAAACATATGATATACCTATTCTGCTAGAACTGTTATTCTTTTCCTAAGAACTGCTCATTTTCTTCATCCGTTAAATTTCACAGCTGCTTGAAATTGTGCTCATATTTCTGACACTATTTTTGCCTAGAAGAGATTCACTAACTTGGAACTTTGTGAAAAATGCATTTGATTCTGGTTTCCTGGGAATATTCACTATTGCACACCTTCCAAAGTCATTATATTGAAGAATTAGAAATAGTAACATTTAGAATTATCAGACACTTCATTTACATACCTAACAACCAAACTCTCTTGCTAACCTGTCTCTAATTATGATGCTGTCTCTAATTATGATGATCTACCAGATGCTTAATTAATAGAATACAAGACAGTTTTGCTGGCCAATGAACTGGTTTTGCAACTGCATTGCTCACCTTTCTGTTATCAGGTGCCTATATCCTTAAACAAACTTTTTAAGTGTTTAAACACTATTTCAGCATGAGAAATACTGTTTCTTTAAACACTATTTCAGCATGAGAAATACTGTTTCTTTAAACACTATTTCAGCGTGAGAAAAATTTACCCTGCAGAAACTTTCTTCCCTATTCAAAATATATCTGTACTATAAGGCATGAGTGGTTCAAGGGCACACAGCAATGCTAGTTTCATTCTCATTCTAACTCAAACCAGTTCGGCTTTGCCTGCTTGGGCTTCTGCAAAATAAATCGGGCTTGTCGTCCTCACCCGGAGTTGTCCAGCCCACAGCCGGGAACTAGAAGCTGGTATTTCCTCAGACTGGAAGAGCAGTGCTGGAGCTTGCGGACTACTTGCACCACCTAGTGATGCCTGCGGGCTTGCACAACTCCTCCTTCCTGCCTGAAGCACAAGCGAATCCTGGCTGAGAATGTCAGAAGTATCTGGGAGGAAAAGGGGGGAAAACAACGCTTAAAACACAAATAGTGTTGCAAGGACTAGCATTCTGTCCTCAGCATCACCATTTTTAATTGGCTTTTCCCCGACACAGCATGTAACACTAAGTAAAGTACATCTGCATCACATTTGTGTGGATATCAGATGAATTACAGAGGGTTTACAGGGCACAACAGAGTGGTACTTACTGGAGAATGCAAGATGCAATGGGGAGGGTCAACCACATTTCCACATGCATTTTTCTGTAAAACCAGTGTTTTCAGTCAAAAAAAAATCTTGACAAACCTCCAGATTTTCTCTCCTTCCTGCTGAAGTTGCCAGCTGCTCATATGGCAGCAAGGAGAATTTCCACTGGTCCTCTTCTGGAAACTTTTGAAAGGCCTTTGAAAGGCCTCCATCTCAAGAAATTGGAGACACTGGTCTTTCTCTCAGTTTCCTCCTCAGCTGTATGATTGCTCTTTGATGTGCTGATGCAGAAACCAAGGTGGAAGGTGCTGCCATCTCTCACCTACCATGAGGGTTGGCTGTAGTGGACAGGATGCCTGCATTTATGTCCTACCTTAGTAACAGCAAGTCCATGCTCCATTGTGAATTCCACTGTAGGTTCCTCCTCATCCCAGTCAGGTCCCTTAGCAGTTCCTTGCCTTTTCTGTCTGCTCTTCTGCTTCCCTACGAGCACAAACAGGAAAGGAAACAGTGCAGTGCTCAGCTCTTCAAGGGCTGACATCACTCCTAAAGCTGGGCAAAACTTCTCTTTTTTGCTGCCCATCTTCAGAAGATGTTTTTGGTCATACCAAAGGCTTTTGTTATTCTGTCCCTTTTTTTTTTTAATATATTGTTGTATTTTTTCCTTTAGAAGAAAATTAATCAAGGTATCCAAGGCCACTCTAGGTTTGATAGTATCAAAATAAGCCCAAAATAATTTCTAGGGGAGATAAAAGACAGTTCTAGTTTAAAAATCTTTTCTCTGTAAGACATTCCTGAACTGCCACCGAACGACAGGCTCAAGAGTTGAAACCAAATGTTGAGGCTGACCAGAGTTCTTTTCCCCATTGTTTTCATCCACTGGTAGATATAGGAGGTCAAAACCAGATTTTTTTTTCAAAAGAAAACATTCTTTTTCCTCTGTTCTCCTTCTTCTTAAACAGTGTTCTTAGTTTTGGTGATATCTTTAGTGCCACATCACTGTAGTAATAGCGGTGAGAGAGACACTAGAGACCACAGGAAATGTAGAAGCTGACATCGGGTTAGAGAAGCCCAAGGAAAAAGCAGGACACTTTGCCTGAAGAGAGCTGTCTGGAGAGAGAGGTGTCTGTTTTCAAATGAGGTCAGCTCATGCCCTCAGCTCCTATGCAGGAGATGAGTCACACCCACGGACTGCAAAGCAAGGTGACCCTACAAAAATGTTTGCTTAACTTCAGCTGGCCCAGAGGCATTTCACTGGAATTCAGCCCTTACCAGCAGCAAAGGAAATGTACCCTGCAAGCTCACACTGAGGCAAGAGACCTTGCCTGGGGCTATGTCAGGGGACCGACAGAAGATCCCCAGACCCTGGAGTGGTGGCTGAAGGATGGGCCCAGGAATTTATACTTACAGTGCTATACACTTGGGTGGGAACAGCACTATTTAGAAAAGACAGGGTTTGGTGGTTGGTTTTTTTTAATTAGAATTGGGATGCAGAAGTCACAAGTCTCAGGATCTGTGCTGTAAATACTTAGTTTAACTTGAATTACATTGCCTATTGGTGTAGACTTTTGCGTAAAATAGGGGCAATTTTTGCCTGAATTGTCAGTGCATCTCCAGGCTTTGCTGCCTAATGCTTGAAAAAAAAAGCATAGAAACCTTTGAATGAAGATTCTGTAACATAGAATTCAGAAGACTAGAATTAAAACAGAACAAGAGAAAGAGCAGATTTGTGTAAAAAAACCCAACCAAATGTCTCTAGTTCTGCCATAGGAAGTAGAGGAGCTATTCACCTAAAAATGAGATTATAGGCTGTTGGTGACTTCATGGGGATTTTAATTCTTTGTGTTAAGTTTGAGGGCAAAGAAGATGGGAAGGGATGTGAGCAGAAGTGAGGTGTACTCCATTTTTTCGGCTACTGTGTCAAAACTGAGTTTGAAGTTGTGTTCCCAGAGATTAACTCAAGTACCTACTCACAGTCCGATCTTTTATTAAAATTATCCAAAGAGGTCTCGCCTCAAGAGTTAAATTGCTTAGTGACATCTCTATATGAGCGTTGCCTTTTCTCCGCACGAGCATTTCTCTGATGACTAGTCACTTAATTCCATTAGCAATTAATATTAGGCAGTCTCCCATCTGAAAATGATATTACTTCAGGAAAATCATAGTTAATTGGGCCTGAAGGGGGAAAGGGGGGGGGAGGAGTGCATGTGTGGGAGGGTGGCTTTTCTGATCTTTGTTTTACCTGATGGTGTTTTCTGCTCTTGATTTCTTTGGTTCTGACATTTAAAAGGGCAAGCCAGTTGAGTTTAAATCAATCCTGTTTTTTTATTAACTTGCCAATCCATTAAGGGTTTCATATATTACTTGCTTTTCAGTAAAGGCATTACTGAGAATTAGACTTAATTGCCAAAAGAGCAAATTTTTCAGGATTCTCCAGCAAACACCAGGCAACATTAACACTACTTTGCTTCTTTTAATCCAAAGCCATTTCACTGCTGTGTTTCAAACTAAGGGAATGTTTATCTGAAAGTCTTCATTATGCTAATATCCATAGGATCCATCTCAATGCCAGCCTCTACTGAGAGGACTCATTTTAATCTAGGTTGTTGCAGAGCTCCACTGCACAGTAATATGAATTCAATTACAAATGGCCTCAGTTAAATCTCTGAGGTTTCCAGAAACATCTTCAGCTCTTCAAAAAGTTATTTTCTGCCAACCACGTTGATTAGCCAAAGACATTTTAAAGGCAACCTCTTCCCTCACTCATTATAAAGGCCCGAACAAAACTGACATTAAAAAAAAAGTTGGTTAGGGAACCAACCTTTTCGTAATGACAGCAATAGGTAATGAAGTTTGTACATCTTGATTTTAGAATGACCTTTGAGATCAATTTTCATTCTTCTCCTGACTTGGTCACTGTGATGTTGACCTTCCCTTGCTGTCACTGCAGTTGCCCTTCTTTCCTTCCCCTGTACTCATACAGCCACATGGGCGTTCCCATGAACCATATACTTCTCACCTGCATACGTCCTAAGAAGATTTGGTGTGTTTGTGTAACTTCCTGAGTGAGGTCTACAGCAACCAAAGGGAATCCTTGACCCCACTCTTCCTGAGTTTCAGAGTTTGATCACTAAAGCCTCCTGCTCTTAATGCTTACCCCTCTCATTCATTGGAACAAGCGGAGGAGCTCGAGACCCATCTTCTGCTAGCATAGCTCTTGTGAAGGCAGCGGATCTGTGCCAGAAGAAGATTCCAGAAGTGCTAAATATCAGGAACAAAATATATCAGGTCCTTTTGTTTGACCTCCTTTAAAAATTCAAGGATAGAAAAGAGCCCAAATACTTCTATTATTGAAGAACGCAGTGCCGAAACAGATACACATATGATCTGAGGCCATCAAGGAATGGAGAAACCCAGCAAAGATTCTCATATATTTTCAGTTTTCTATTGGCCTCACTATTAATACCTGACCCTTACTTTAAAGCTTTGGGTGTGTTTTCTTACCTAAAATTACTGGATCTTCCTGACATAAATCAAGGTGCTTCCCCCCAGTAGAGTTATTTCAACATTATTGTCAAATCATGTCTCAAATCAGCTTTGTGTTTGAAGAGAACAAATTGCATTCCTTCAATCTATCACTTCAATGCCCTATGGATATTGTGCAAAAAGAGTATTCGCTGTTAACGTTTCTGTGTCAGTAAAATATGGATGTGCTTGACAACTACTGTAATATTACATTAAGGACCTGAAACTTGCCTTGATATTGCTGTAGTTGAAATAAGATGCAGTTTCCTGTCAACATTAGTGGGATTTGTCCTGAAGATGAAGAAATTCCCAGGCAAGCTCTGCTGTCTTGTCCCATACGCCTTCTAATGCAACTGCCTGCATTCAAATGTCAAATCCCTTATTACTGCGCTTTGTAACCTGTGCCAGACATGAGAAACTCCATGCCAGTCAAGAAAAATATGAATAAATGCCTTGTCACCATTGAAAGCAAAGCCTGATAAATTCAAATTCTTTTGCAAACTCTAGATTCATGTATAAGTCAAATCAAATAACAGATTTTTCACATCTATTTGCATTATATACACATCTTACAGGAGTTACACTATTCTAAAGATGTTTGTCACAATATTTCTGACATATGCAGGACTTTTATATCAGTAATAACATTTGAGTAGCATCAGAATATCTCTGAAAACTTTCAAATCTGTGGATCCTTAGACACTGACAGAAATAAATCAGTTTCCAAAGACATTGCAAGCAAGTGGGTTTCTCTAAGGGGCTGGGTGTATTTAACCACCCTCAGAATCAAGCTCTTTGTGAATCCAGATGGGCAGCAGAAGTATGATGAGCTTGGCTTCAGTTCAGTCCTTGGGTGGGAACCTGCACAGACTCTGCAAGTTGTATCTACACACATGGCTTGCTTAAAAGTTATGTGATCCCAATCCTTCAGTTACTGCCACAGTTCAGTGGCTGCTAAGTACAATCTGCATTTCCTATCCATAGGCATCAAGTGTTTCCAGAGCTGCCAGAGTTTGGAGGAGTGATTGCACTCTAAATCAGCAGAACCAGTGCTCAAAGTGTAGGTTTGGTGATGTTGATAACCAAGATGTCTGTCACAGCCCAGTAGCAACTGCTCAGTCTGTACAGAAACTTTATGTCTGGATCTCGTTTGTCTGCCAACTGGTTTCCTTTAACATATGGAAGAAAGGACCCTCAAACCAAAAGCTGGGTGAGCAGTCCAGCAGCAATTCTCAGTACCCATCGTTGAAGAAACACCAACAATCTCTTTTTGCCTTTATGAACTGGACTGGCATGGACCTGAGCATGCAATGGTCCCTGTTCTTTAAAGTCAATTTGAAAATTACTGTGAACAATTTAAGCACTCTCAAAAGCTTTGGCAGTTTCCAATCTGTTCCTCTGGAATATTTTAAGTTAGTACAGCAATAACAGTCCTAAAAAATTCTCAGGCCAAACAGCTGCTAGTTGTCACATTTCCATATTTTTCAAATGGTTCCGGGGACTATTTATGACCACTGCTTTGTAGTTTGGCATGGAAAGTAGACTGTAATTTGGGAACTACTGCACCTAAGACAAACAGGCATGGGCTGGTTTCTCCATTACATCAGCATAGGCATTCCCATGGAGCTGAAGAGCTTAACAGGGACAGAAAAGCGACTATCACTGTGGTACCCACAGAGATGACTGGTAACTTTGACCTCCCTTATCCCTTGAGAAAGACATGCTGAAACACCATCAGTCTGGTTTCCTAGTGATCTAAAAATGACTTCATGTAGGCATAAACAACTTAATAAGCTGTGAATGGACAATGTTAGAGCAAGACTGGAGATTTTTTTGCCCTGAAGTTAAAGGTTCTTCTAGTAAGGGTTTCCTTGGTCAGACAAAGCCCCCAATCTCATTATCTGATGCCTTAGCTGATGATTTTCCAACAGCAAGGCTGCATGACTTCTGAAGGTTGGGAACGCAGCAACCCTGCCCCTAAAACAGGGAAAAGGGGAGCACATGAACTCTTAAGAGAAGCTGCGCTTTAAGGACTTTTTAGACACACTTTCCTCCCAGAAAATCACAGGGCATACTGATGACCTGAAAGGACTCTGCAAATGCTTGACCAGTGACCACACCAGCTGCAGTCTCTTTCCTTCTGAGGTATTTGGAGGGCTTAGTAGATCAAAACAGCAGGCACACATTTATTGCTGATCAGCAACTGCAATGCACGAAAAAAAAAGTCCAATATTCTTACGCACTAAGGTGCAAATCCTGTGCAGCAAAACCTGTCTACACACTGCTTTATGCAATATGGTAATATAATCCTTTTTATCTGATTTTTTTCAGTGCTTCTTCCCCGTGCTCAAACACAGGGGACTGCATGTACTTGCAGCTTTTTAGATCCTCTGATAAAATATAATTTCCCCTCCTGGAGATATATTCCTTACTGTCAATGCCTGCCAGCCAAAGGGAGAAGCAGCACTTGATTTTTTTTTTTTTTTTTTTTTTTAGCAGCTGGAATTTTCTCGTGTTGCTCTCTTGTCACATCACCCAACCTCCTGCTATAATCCAGAATAAGCACAGGCTGCGGGTGGCGCTCCCTCCCCGCCACCGGGTTCGTCCCTCAGCGCTGTGAGAAACTCTGAGCAGGAAAAGCCTCGTCACGGACCACTGGAGTTCCACCGCTGAAATAACAGACTGGAACAAAACAACGTCAGCAGAATTACACAGAAAAAAAAAAAATATCTCCCAACAGCTGCCGGCTTTCCCCAGGCTCCATGGCCCCTGTGTACACACTGACTTCATTCTTGCAGAGCATTATTGGCGCTGCCTTGCTGGAGACTGACCGCAGGGTCTCACGTCTGAGGGGAGCATTGACTCAAATGAGCTCCACAGAAACATCTTCAGCTGCCCAAATGTAGCAGAAATACATAATCCCTGCCCTGTGACTGCCTGGTACAGTTGCTGGTATAGATTTGTGAGCGTTGCTTCCTCTTGGGAAGGAATTGTGTGCAAAAGGCACGATATGATTACTCCCATCTCCCATAATTACCCTAATCGGGACGGTCAGACCTTTTAGGCTAAAAAGCACGGTGACAGTATTGTTGATAATATTCCCAAACTATCCCCATATTTTCCAATTGATTAGGTTTGGTGCCCAACCTTAAGAAAGCAGCCTCAAAACTGACAAATCTCAGCTTGAAAGTCAGAATGCCTGATCTTTCTACTGCCTTTCATACAGTCTGTGCAATCAGCTTTTCAACTTATCTGCAAAATAAAGAATAAAAAAATTATTTGTTCTTTCTAGACTTGCCTCGAGCCTGACTCTACCCTCCCTATATTTTGATTTGGGATCAAAGCACCTGTATTTTCTGGACAAGGGAGTAGGAACCAGTTGCAATTATGGGCTATGGTGTGAGCAGTTCCTCCCTTTACTGGAGCCACAAAGTTGTAGTTAGGAATTACAGGCAAGGGATTGGTGCCCTGGGAAATGTGAATGCTTAGTGATGACCCAAGAACCTTCTACAGTGCTCTAGCAGCCAATGATCCACATTGCTATAAACTGTATATGATGTTATTAAAAGTGTAGATGAGGTGTCTATAAGAAAAAATAAATAGCCAAAAGGTTAATTTTGTTAATATGGTAAAGAATGAAACTCTAATATTATAAACATCATAGAAATGAGTATTCACATTTCAGTTAATATATGCTGGTGGGTTCCCTTTGAAATCAACAGGCCTGTATGAATCAAGTTAACAGTATGAGTGAATTTGTTCTGTGATCTAATTAAAAAGAGCTAATAATCTGATAAGCATAGAAGAAATTTGCAAGGATTTTGTAATCACTCCATCAATTGCCTCTTTATTTTTCCTTTAGTGGCTATTCTAAACTAAAGGTTTTATGGAGCATTCAATTTGACTGTTATTAAAATGCTAGTGTATTTCATGTACCTATTTTAGTATCAGAGCAAAGATGTAAGACTACACAGCAGAACACCTTTTTAAATCAAGGGCCTGATTTCCAAATGTGCTGAAAAATTGATGGGAATTAGAACTTCCTAATGTGAGCAGATGGAGGCTTACCACCTTGGAAAAGCAACACCTACAGGTTTAAATATCAGATTCATGTGCTGCAAATAATCACTGGCTAGCTCCACATGCACATAAATGAATACACACCTTAGAGGCATTTAGAAGTGGAAATAACTACAGATTAACCACAGGGGTTGAGGTTTTCAAGAGCAGAAGTCCAAACTGTATAACTTTATTTCTCATAATTTTTCTCTACTCTTTTTATATTCTGCTTCCTTTTTTTTTCTTTTCTTTTTTTTTTAAAGAAAGTCAGAAGTGTTTTGGTTACATGCATGAAATTCATCAAGAAAATGATTTCTCTCAGATTACTGCTTTCTTTTTTCTCCCTTGCAAACATTACCACTGACAGCTTTGTATTTTTTTCCTTGTAACATTGAAAAATGCAAACTTGTCTGAAGTATGATATCTACAAGGCCTCAGCAGAAAGTCACCACCTCCAGTAGAAGTCACCATCTTCCCCAGTAGGTCCTGGAGTCACTGCACCACTCATGTCAGAGGTCTCCAGCCGGACAGACCTTCTGACAGCAGATGTAGCTGTGCAGGTCTCAGGCTGCTGAGAGGACCTGATGCTGCTCCATGAAGCTGGGTCTGACGGTCATCCCTTCTGCAGAAGGTGATGATGACAGCCCTGGGACAGCTATTCTTTGTTGTTCATCTTTAAAAGGGAATATTGAAATGCTACTCAGATCTGACCATTGTAGGGGGTTAAAGTGGAGACCGGCACCCACAGGGCTCCTGGATTGTCCTTACCTGGCTGGCTTTCTCCCCTGGTCACCTGGCTGCCAGTGTGCTGGCACATCAGAGGATCATGTACATCTGCAGCCAGTCACTTCTGCTCAACCCTAACCCTAACCCTTTGATATCCCCAGTGGGATATGTGGCCAGTGGAGAATGAAGATTAACAGTAGATTATCCTTGTCTAAATAAAGTCACATTGCCACTGAGTGCTGGCGTTCCGGACACGCTGGAACTTCAGTGCCAGCTGGAGTCAAAGACAGCCACAACTGGTATCGCTAATGCATTTTTCTCAGTCTCTTTAGTGGCAGAGTGCAGGCCACAGCTTGCTTTCACCTGGAGAGGTGTCCAGTGCACTTGGAATTGGCTGCCCCAGAGGTGGGAACACAGCCCTACCATCTGCCATGGACCAATCAAGACTGCACTGGAATAGGGTGAAGGTCCAGAATACCCACAGTACATCAACAATATCATCATGTGGGGCAATACATCAGCAGAAGTTTTTGTGAAAGGGAATAGTCCAAATCCTTCTGAAAGCTGACTTTGTCATTAAAAGGAGGGCTGCATCTCCCTGCCACACTGAAAGCACGGATGTACTGCCACAAGTGGGAGCCTGTGGGTTGGTTTTCTTTGGCATGCATCTGATGTGGTGCCAGCTCACCCCCTCCCCCCCAAAAAAAACCCCACAGGTTCTTTTCCCACCCAGTGGCTATTCCCTTTTCAGAACTGGTCATGGTGGGGGACTCCCAGCCTACAAAAATGGCTGCTGCTTTTCATGGCAAGTCCCATGCAAAATTTGAAATTTTACCCACTGCTAACACTCTCAAAATAGCCTGTAATGTGAGGAGAGGCCCATTGGGCTGAGAGCCTAATGAACCACACAGCTTGCAATTGCCCACAAACTCCCCTCAGCAGCAACTGTCCTCGCTGATCTTGCAGTTAAGCTGCTGGGGGTTGCCCAATATGACGTGCTGGAACAGAAACTTGATGGTGGGCCGCCCATGCCCTGGCAGTGCACTGACACATCCCAGTGGTTCTTCTGCTGGGAGAGTTGTGCCCGTGCAGATCAGATAGCAGCCTCCTGAAGCACCAGGTGGAGTTCCTGACTGTCTACTGTTGGGGATGAGTTGGTGGTAACATCCCATGTCACCTATTGCATGCCATGGTGTGGCTATACCACATCTTTGAATTATTCTGTGCCTCAGGTCCCCAGTCCAGCCTTACCAGGCAGCACCAAATCAACGAAGAGGACAAAAAGAAAGAAGGAAAGAAAAAAGCCCTCAAACCATCAGGGTTATTCTGGCCAGCTCTAATCAGACTCAGTGCCTGCTTAGTACCTTTTGGGAAGACTGGAGGAGCATATGACCCCCAGCACAGCAACAGGAAAAGCCCCTGGCACTCTGCAACCACTGCAGGCACTGCCAACATCCCTGGCATCCCCACCAAGGGACCAGTCACCATCCTCCCACTCAATTTTTTGCTGCAACTTTCTTTTGGCTGCTTATGATGGAAGCAAGCCCAGCAACAAACATCATCTGTCCCCCTCATCTCCAGCACAGCCTCAGCTGCAGATGACAGCAGCTTGAGTATTCTGACCTGTACAGGGCTAAAGGAGACCATGAAGGCTCCTTGGACTAGCCTGTGGGCAAAGGACGGGTTTGGCCATGTGGTTTGAGCCCGAGGGTGTCAGAGCTACAACATTGTGTTGCTGCAGGTCCAGTGCTTCCAGCAAAGGAGGGAGATGCAGAGAACTCATTTTACCAAGCTTAAAAATACAACGTGGGTGAGAGAAGGATCCTGTCCTGTCCTTTTAGATTTACCTTTTCCTACATAGCTTATATTGTATATGAACAGTGGTAAAGCCAATTATGTCAGCATGGTTAAGCTTTAAAAACAAAAGACAACCACCAAATCAAAATCAGGAACCTAGCATTTTGGTTCCTTCAGAGCATTAAGGCCTGAATAAGGCAGCTGAATTAAGACACGGGCTCGCTCTGTCCCCATACAAGCCATCGGGAAGCTAAGCCATCCTCCACTCAAGCCAACTCACCTTTTGGGCATCTCAGTGTGTGGGGAGGATCTCCTGCTGGCCTGCAAGATACCACAGAGCCATGCATTTGTGCTTAGCTACCCAGTTCTGTTAAAAAAAAACTTAGCACAAAGCAGATTCTTAGTTGACTTTTCAGCCTAGCAGGTTTTATCCTGGTTTTCTATCGGAAAAAACTAGCAGGTTTTCTGCCAGGGTGCAAGGAACTAGTCAAAGATAAGGATGACCTGACTGCAGGTATAAGGGAAAATGATTTCTCAGGTTGCCAACCCACTTGTGTTCTGTGGTTTCAGCTAGCTTGTCACCAAAACGCCTTCCTGGGGGTGAGGGGCAGCACTGGTTGGTGGTGCAAAGGGCAGGACCTCCTCTATTGATCCAGTTTGAAATCATTAACTTACACAGCACAGGTAGAGGCACACAAGTGCCTATCCAAACCCTGCCATCTCTTTACCATGCTCTTACATCTCCCTTGCGGTCCATGGGCAGGTTCAGGTATCGCTCCTGTTCCCTGTCCTCACCATAAATTGCACACATTGCCTACAAAACTTCTAAGGGGAGCAACCCCAAACCCACCCCTTATCTGAACACTGACAGCCCCCGCCCAAGAGCATGTCCTGTGGTAGTGGTGGACCCTGCTCTTTGCTGCTTAACTAGTAACTGTATGGCTTGGAAACCTGAATTTCCACTAAGATGTCATAGGGTGGGAGAGGGGCATGGCTTATGAGAAAACGTTATAACAGAGAAGCCTAAAGCTCATTTCTTATGCTCTAGGAGCATCCCAAACCATTCAAAGCTGCAGCAGCTGCATAGACAAGTATCCCCTTAAGTTCATCAAATGTTGTTTGCCTTAATCCCTTAAGAATTGTTCTGTGCTAGGAGGAGGGAAGAATGATCAAGCCCCACAAGTAGGTTAGCATCCAGCTCAGGTTTTCTAAAATGGCCAGGCTGGCAGACAGATGAAATGTCACCCTTGCAGGTTATCCCAGGCCCCACAGCTCTCAAGACATTTTCAGTATCTATACAGACAGTACTGCAGCCATAGGGATGATGGGTGACATTAACTTTTACAAATCTACTGCTAATTCACCAAGTGAGGCTGCATCAGAAATCCTTCTGGAATGCAGAAGATATTGCCACCTCATTACCTCTGAAACTCAAATTTAAATTCCTCAGCTTCCATCAAGTTGCATTTCTTCTCACGTGGCAGGGAATATTGCCTTTCATGCCCATTGGGCCCATCCTCCAAAATCACAAACAGGTTCAGCATTCCATATGAATCTCATCCGTATGCACGCAACTCCCACCTTGTGCCCTGCCCTCACTGAAATGAAAACAGTACGCTGAAATGGAAAAACAATGTATTTCTGGAGCCACTGTCCCTGTCTGCAGCCAAGTCTGCGTGTGCACGCACCTGGCATCTCTGTACTGGCTCCCCCACACCCACCTGGATGGCTGGAGGTCTTCAGGAGTTCTGCCAATGTTGCTTGCACTGCTCCTGCCTCTGGTTACAAACGGCTTCCACAGCCATTAATAAGTAGAAGATAGAAGCTGCACGTTCCTTAATAAAGTTTATTTAATCATAACTATGCTTAGGAAAATACACTTGTAAAGGTTAATATAATGCAATTTAGTTTATACTACATTTTGGACAAAAGACTTCTTATACATGATTTAGGTAAAAACAGGATGTATGATCTGGCTCGTTTTACATCTATTACAAATGTAGAAAAGACTGTCATGCACTACAGTAGAGAGCATGAAAAAAAATTACCTTTGGTTTAATTCAGAGAATACAAGTATTGCACTGTAAAAGCATCAAACATGGTGCAACTAAACATCATAAACATGTTTCCATGCCAGCTTACAAAAGTTTGTTAGCTAGTGTAATTTTAGAGGGGGAAAAAAATTTATGTACACATAAAACAATTCCATTAGCTATCTGGATTCTGTTAATATCGTATGCACGCCACTTATCTATACAACTGACATTCAAGAAAACTCTTGAATTTGATTTAATACCTTTCAGCTACATTAAATCTGTTGAAATCAATGACATTATCATATCTTAACTGGCCTGTCAGCTCTTAAACATTCTTCTTTAAATGACTAAAGTTCCAGCCTAGGTCATCAAAATCCAGAAATAGCAATTACAATACCATGGATTATAAGTGCCTACCTACCCACTTCTTGACTGTTTCCCAGGGCAGTTACTTTGACTGTATAGATTCATACAGCAAAAGCCCAAAACACCACATTATTCGAATGAGGGCTGGCAGTGTAGGGGTATCAGTGTGCTAATCCTTCCAACCATGTATTGGAGGTTAAACACTCATGAAGATACTATTGCCAAAAAACACAAAAACTCTAGCATTGGCAAAACCAACACATAATAATTTAAGAATATTGAAAAAGACCAAGGAAAAAAAAAAAGCATTGTTTAAAGGGAGATACAGCAATGTAAGACCACCATATATGGTGGGCTACCTGACCTGCACTCCCTCTCAAACACTCAGTATTAGCAGTGCTTAACATTTTAGATACACATAATGCATTACATCCTTGCTTCTTTACTGTAACATAATCTCAAACCTTGCAGAGAATTCCAACACAGTTCTGCATCAACATTAGGTATTTCAGGACACTGTTGATGGGTCTCAGATATAAAGAATCAACTTTTCTTCTTAATATGTTAATAATAATTTATTTCAGTTTGTCATCTTGTGGTAAGAAACACTGCCAAACAGGAGCCGACTGTTGTCTTCAAAGAGTTCTTGTCAGATCAAGCACTGAAACCTTGACCACTTCATAGAAATGTGCAGCACAGTATTTCAAAGAACCATCTTTGTTCTTATCTCACAGAGAGAGATTTAGAGTCAGTCAACAGCAACATTTTCATTTAAAAACAAACAAGAAAAAAATTATCAGGCCAGTCCACGAGTTTATTTGAACATAGCTAAAGTCCTTGAAGTCTCTCACAAGATGGCAGAGGCTCTTCGCAAGGATATGAAGGGAGCTATAAAACCTCTACACAGTACTGGAATTCCCAGCAGCTACTCATATCGCTCACAAATGGTGGCAACATTTATATATAAAGAAACACTATTATAAAAAAAAAATACATCTAAGACTATTACAACTGGTAGTTTAGGAAAAAAAATTCAACTAGGTTTATTTTCTTAATGTTTAACATAAATATAGTTGCAACTTGATCTTGAGTTGACAGTGATTGTCGCAGCCAAGGTAAGGATTGAACACTATCTATGCAAACAAAAACTCACTATACATTATACAAGTTATTTCTGCCATGAGGGATGCCTTCCCTCTCAAATCTTTGGCCTCCTATTACCAATCTCTCCCAAAAGCAGAAGCAATGTAGCATTGTTGCTCTCTATTCATTCAAGGTAGTGGGTTTCTTTGGAGGGGAAGATGCTGTGGGAACATCCAGGGAAAAATGGGGTTTATTCCAGAACTTAAACATCGAGAGTTATTTGCTACAAAGTGCTCTGACAAATGCTGTCTGAGCTCCTCAACTCCACTCTCCAAATAACACCCACCTCCAAATTTGCATTTCTGGAGCTGACAATCAGAGAAGCTGCCCAACTGCTCCCACTGGAAAGGCAGCTAATGACCATCGCAAGAGTGCACAGATGAGACCTGGAGGGCTTTGCTTCTTCCCTGCTGGTTTGGATTTTGTTTACACTTTGCCACGGGTTGGCTACAAGCAGTAAGTATGCAATCTCTCTTGTGTGTGTGTGCTAGAAATTACATCCTTTTAGAATTACAAACTCCCAGTACAACATGTAGACCTGAGGTGACAATCTTACATGTTTCTCCCTGCACAGAAGCAGGAGGATGATTTTATTAAATGCAACTTGAATGAATAAGGAGCAGAAATCCCTAGTTTTTTTAATGTCAGGTTTGTTGCTTACCAGTTGATTTATCTGTATTTGTTTGATGGGGTTTTTCTGTGTATGAAATGTTAGATTATATCACTGCTACTATTTTGTTTTTTTTAAGCTTGTGATGTTTGACCGCTGTCCACCACAGAAATGAATAGGGAAGGGGAAAAAAATAATCATCTGGACTTGCAGAATGTGTGAACTGTTTACACGGAGAGTGATTATTTTCCTGTCCAAATTATTAATCAGAATTTATTACTCTGTATGTGTATTCAAAATATCAGAAGTGGCATTTCCATGATAGAATAAATCTCATTAAAAAGTGTTTTGAAATTGCATTGGTATCCTTTTGCTCAAGGACTATACAATTTTAAAGCCAGTTAAAAATATATAGCCAAGCAGATCGTAATTTCAGCAACTTCATGCACGACTAATCACAATCCAGGAAAATAAGAAAAATCTGCAGTAAGAAGCATCACAGAAAACTGCCACAGAAAACTGTCCCGTGGTAAGCAACAAGTCTGAATGTTTCCAAATAAAAAAAAACTTACATACAAAACCAAACATGCATATATAAAGTGTACATGTTCTGCACAAGCACTATTCCTAAAGGATTAAACTGCATAGGTAAAAATCAAAAACAATGTGCAACATTATTAAGCCCTTAAAGCACAATCCAAAAAAAAAGCAGAAAGTAAAAATAAAAAACTTGTTCCCCCACAACAAAGCCAATTACATATCAGTGATTAAGATATTAATCAAGACAGAGGTTCTCCAATCAAAAGTTGGAAGGACTGCTCTCAAATTTTGGCTTATCATTCACGCTTAGGGGACCTGAAATGTATGTTCATAATTGTAATTAGCTTAAACAGTTATGTTCATCACTAGCCAACTTTGATTTCTTTTACAAAGTGCTCTTTATGTAATAGAAGCTATATTCCTGGTAGAAAAACCATCAAATAGTTTAATACTTTGAACTTCAAGACACATCGAAAAGAGCTAAAAAAAATGGGGAAGGGAAGAGGGAACAGAGTTGGCTGCTAGAACAAAAACAACTAATGCCAGTGGCTCTATGAACATGCAACTTGTGTATTGCTAGCTCCAGTCTTGTTCCTAAAACTCAGTTTATAAAAGAACTGCATATGCTAATAGACTAGAAGCTTATGCTCACTTTACAGGACAGAACCTCATACCACCTACCTGCCTTCTCTAATTAAGAGATCCAATAGTTAATGAGTTCACCATTACACACAAACTTGTCAAAAATATTTTCAACTTACAAAAAAAAAAAAAACAAAACAAAACAAAAAAGAAACCAACACAGACACTAAAGGAAACCATGCTTAAAAAAAATCTACAATTCTGTACATAAGCTGTGTAAGATCTTACAAAAGAAGATTCTCCAAACAACCACTATTTCTATTCCTGCCCTTTTGCTGCCTTCTCAAGATAATACACATTAACTAGGTGCCGGTTGAGGTGCTTGCTGTATTCACCTTCTTTTTTAAATGAGCGGTCACAGAAAATGCACACATAGTTCTCCCTGGTCTCTGTGGTGTCTGGAGCTCCTTGTGATGTCTTTGGACTTGTTTCCTCTTGTACAGAGCGAGCACCATTTAACCCCGAGTCATCGCTTCCTTCTGATATGTTGTCACTTATGTCGCTGCCTTCATGGCTGTGGATGCCCTCATCCTCATCCATTTCCTGAGATTCATTCACTGCTGTGTTATCCCGAGATAAGGCCAGAGCTACTTTAGGGTTCTGTGTACACCTTTCTGGAGGCATGGGTGCTGGCACAGCATCTCCTGTTGGCTCTGTCGCTGGCAGGCACGTCTTGGTCAGGTCCATCAGGTCTGAGTTGCTCACAGGTTCTGCCACAAAGGTTTCCTCTGGCTCCTTCTCAGGTGCCAGATCTGGTACCACATCCATGAGCACATCCAAGCTTTTTTCAGAAGACACTGCATGGGAAGATTCCTCAGAGCAAGTGTCTTCCCCTTTGTTGGCCTGTCTCTCCTCCTCTTTTGCATCAATAGTGTCTTCGCTCTCTCCTGCTGCAGCAGGCATTTCTTGGTCCTCTACCTCAACTTCTGTGTTTGCATCCTGAACTGGCAGACAAAGCTGCTCTGGATCTTGGATGCAGTCTCCTTTGGGATCAGTGCTCTCCCCCTTGAGAGCATGATCACCATTGTTGTTTAAGGCCACTGTCTCAGAGGGATCTTGCTCCTTCTGGTTACTGCCCTCAGTGTCCGGCTTCACGCATCCATCATCTTCTGTGATATGATGCTCATCCAGCATCTCCTTTTCCTCGATCTTTTCCTGGTTGAGTTTACTGCTTTTTTTACTGTGCTTAATTTTCAGAGCTTTCTTTTTTCTATTTTTCTTAAGGCAAAAAGTTTGCTTTTTAGGCTCCTCCTCTGGTACAACATCACTTTTTTGAGCTTCCTGGCAGTCTCTGGGTTTAGCTTCCACTTTCTTTTTCTTTTTTGTTACTAGTGAGGTATCATTTGCTGGGTCTTGCTTTGAGGAAGTTGCTTCAGTCTCTGCCTTTCTTTTGACCTTCTTTGTTTTACACGTTTTCTCAGTACTCTTCTCAGTTTTAATATCCATCTCCCTGTTTTCTGAAGCTGATTTCCGACTTCTGGTTGTCACCTGGCCTGCAGAAACATTGCTTGTTGATTTCTTTTCCTTTGCCAAATTATCTTTTTTCTCCACCTTCACAATTTTCTCAGTTTTCTTTGCAGCTGCATCCCCTTTTGTTGGTTCCTTCTCCACTTTGTCATTAACGCTCTCAGAAAAGTCAGCTTCACTCTTTTTAGTCCGTAGCTTCACCTTTGAAACATCCATGGTGATGTCAGCACAATCGGGATGCCTGGATTTGATGTGGTACTGCAGGTTACATTTTTTAGATGCTGCATAATCACAAACAGGACAGAGGAACTGGCGCGGATTGACGTGGAGCTCAACGTGCTTTTTGAAATTGCTGCGGTCAGCCGTTTTGTAGTTACAGTGCGGGCAAATCAGAGGCTTTGGCCCATTGTGAACTTGCCTTGCATGACGAGTTACTTCATGCTGGTTTGAGGCCACATAGCTGCACTGATCACATTTGAATGGTTTCTCACCTAGGGAAGGAAGGACGGAAGGGAATGATGGTGATTACTAAGTATGGGGGTTGGGGAGCATTCACTTCCCACGAATACAGATAAAGAAATATGAAACTCAAAAAGGATAAAAAAAAATTATCCATGCGCCTTTAAAATTAAGCGAAGTCAACATAAGAAATCCACAAGTCACAAACACATTCACAGGACACTAAGAACAAAATACAAGAAAAGAAAGAAGGGGTGAGGGTTGGGAGGAAGGGGATCCAAAACCAAACAAGCAGTAACAACGTCACAGGTTCTGGCTAGGCATACATACCGGCAGAGATCTCTCTACAGTAATATTAGCAAATGGAATCCATACCCAACTGGTCCATTGAATGCATTGTAGAAAAATGGAAATGTAACATTTGATAAATAGCAGTTTCACACAAACGTTTCAAAAAAGTCCAACTTTACACAGATTTAGCATATTTCATGTTTGCATTGAAAAGGAAATGAGGGAAAAGAAGCTAGCAAAAACCTAAGCACATGAAAGGGGTGCCCAGATGATCTTTACCTCTGAAAAAGTTCAGTTCACTGTTTTGGTGTCTCAAGCACATGATGTATTGGCTGCAGGTTACTCTTGGCAAGCCAACCAAATGCAGACTGAAGCCATCATCTCAATACTGAAATCCGCATTTACAGTTGTGCAACAACTCTTGTAGAAGTGTTCTGCTTAGTGCATGCTGCTGCAGCAGAAGTGGCTTTTCACTTACACATCAAAGCAAATAGGAAAAACACTTCTAGTGCAACAACCCAAGCCCAGAAATAGTCTGAGAGCATGTGTGAATTCAGCTGAGGAATTTGGGATGCTTCTGAGGTCTGAACCAGCATCTCAAAAGTGACCCACAGAACTCATGCCTGCCACTTCTTCAATAAGCTGAAAATCCACTCCAGTCCCTTCTGCTCATGGTACAATAGTGCTTCTCCCACCCCTGCAACCTGCTGCCCTGGCACTGCCCATACTCAAGCTGGTCCTCCAGAGCATAACTGAGGAAACCAGACAGCCTGCAGTGAAGATATGGTGCCTGTTCATGCGTTAACCACATAGTTGATCTGCAACACCCTCAAAAACTCTAGAAAAGGCTGTGCTGCCTCCCTGGCAGGAGGGGGTCATTTGTTTAAGAGTCCAGATCACTTCATGTCTGCCTGCAGCATCTCTTTATTATTTAAATAAGAGCCAGTTTGTTTCCCTCCCTCCCCACTTTATGTCCTTCCTTTTTCCCCTCACTTTCTGGTGACATTTTCCACAAGTTTAAGCTTGATGTGCTTATTGCTCATCCTGCATCCAAGTATGGAGCCTTACCACCTACACTTCAAGGCACAATTCTGTGTTACATGCAGTGAGGACAAGAGCAGCCTGTGTCTTATATACACACAAACAAGCTGTTTTAAGTACACAGAGTGCTCAGAGGTAGCTGCAACAAGGTAACTCAAAGACAGTGTGTGAAGACTTTGTCCATCACCTCTAAATCCAGGGGATTTATTGCACAACTGAAAAGGACATGTACCAACATGGCTGCAAAACCAGCTGTGAATTAGGCTTTAAACCACTGTCATTTGCTGTCTGACGTAGGAAGAAAGCTATGGCACCAGCTGGCCTTAAAAGGTCAGCCTGTGAACTGCAGGAGTCCAGAAATTGCCACAGAAAAGGTTCAGCTGCCTGGGCAATGCAGCAAAACATGCAATAGAATTTAGAAGAGCTAATAATACAACATCCCTGATAGCAAAAGTCATGCCCTCCATCCCAGACCTTTGAGGTAAGGGTCACAGGCAGATCCTACTCCTTATCTCCTTCAGATTTGAGACTTCCTTGCACAGAACAAGGGCAGAGTAATACATTCCTGAGATGGTTTTCAGGTTCAGTATTGACCAAACTGTTTGCAAATTCCATTTGGCTGAACCAGAGTTTCAGCCAAAAATGGTTTTCATTTCTGGAAGCAGAATACTGCATTCACAAAATTCTCAAACCAAAACAATGACATGTCATTTTAAAGTTGGCTATTTTTAATGGCTCCAAGTCCCCCCCCTCCACTACAGTTAAAATTGCCTGCATCCTGCTTTCAATTAAAAGCCACATCTATTGAAATTGAAACAATTACTGTTCAGGAGATCTTCACTCCTGTTTGCTAGCATTAGGAATTCACCCAGGTCTGGTCAATTTACATTTCAGCAAACCAAAAGCACAGGCTGAGATCTACCTAAACTCCCCTGCAAGAGTGATAAAGAACAACTGTGCTTGTGTCTGTGGTGTTACAACTCACAAAAATGCTGCAAGAGAACTAGAACAGATGTTTGTAACACCACCAGTAACGGGAAATAAAGGCTAGTGAAAACTGCTAATTTGGCTTTTAGTGCCAAAGTCACTTGTGAACAACCTCTGAGTTTGCTTTTTCTCCTCTGTGTCTCCTTGACATAAGCAGACACTAATTTACATCACCGCAGAACCCCTGGATGAGATGAAATCCCAGACATCATAGAGAAGACTCTCAGCTACTCAAAATTTTCCCAGCTTCACTGATTTGAACTCAGTTATGGCAGCAGACAAAAGACAAGAATTTGTTCCTATATCATCACAATGCTGTATTTATTACTAGATTACTAGGACCACTAGAGCAGCCCTATGAACCTCAGAATACATCTTGGAAAGTAAAAGGGAAAGAAAAAGATATATTCCTGTCATCACTTTTATTAATGACTTAGCATTTCCTTAGTAAGTAGAGACATTAAAAGAGGAGCTAAAACTCAGGCTGTACTGAATGAGATGGCATCTCACACAGAACTGGGCAGCCTGCTCTAGGTGAACTGGGTGACCTCCAGAGGTCCTTTCCAACTTCAACCATGCTGTGATACTGTGAACCATCCCCTTTTCCTCAGTCCCGCTGCTGCCACGCCTTACCAACCTGAGTGGGTGCGCATGTGCCTGGTTAAATGGGTCTTCTGAGAGCTGGAGTAGGGACACATAGCACACTGATAGGGTCGCTCTCCTGCAAAAACAAATGGTAAATTAGTTACTGAAACACAGCAGATTCCCAAATCTGGTTACCAACCCACACAGGTGAGGCTGTCACAGCCCCTCAAGTTGTATTTGAGGGCACGTTATCTCTCAGCAAAGGGAAACAGTGAGAATCACATACCCGAGCTGGACCAGCACAATGTGTCCTGCCCTATGAACGAGGATAATAAAAAGGCAGAATATGAGAGAGGCACATCCTAATGTCCATCTGGGGTCAACAGTGACCTCGGACAAAAGGTGATGAGGACAGACACCTTTAAGAAGCCTTAAGCCACCAGATCTGACTTTCCTACAGCATTTTCTCCCAGCACTCAGAAGATGCACAAAAGATACAGATCCTGTAAGAAACCAGGTATGTTCTTGATTCACATAACACCTTACCTGAAATCTCAGTGTTTAATTTGGATTAAGATGGGGCATAACCATCCATTCAGCATGGATGTGCATTTCCCAGAACATGTGCGCAGATAGAGACCAGGTCTCTACTTTCAAAGTTTTACTGGCAGAGTGAAACTAGCTTGCAGCATGGAAAACCATGATGCCCTGCTCAGTGAAACTATGCTGCTAGCAAAAGCTACCAAAAGTGTAGCAGCAACGTTTATTTTGAAGACTCAAAACCATCTGCCTGAAGACTTATTGGTTTTGGAGAACTAATGGAAACTAACCTGTCATAAATTATATCTCCACAAGAGAGAATTAGCTTGTAATTGTAGCTAAAAATTATATCAAGTACAATGATACTTGAAAATCCTTTTCAAGTGAAGACAAGCTCCAAACAAAGGCAGATAGTTTTAGAATTAACATCTGTAGGCAGGTCCAGATAAGTAACAGGGCTGTTTGCCTCAAACTACTAGTACAGCCCAGAGATCTAGGCGGCCTCATCTCCACCAGAAGTTGTAAAAACATTTTTCAGTCTCAGGTGGACACTCTCAACAAGAAGAGAGGAAGGAAGCTGAAAAGGGAAAAGGAAGTTACTTGGTTGTAATATTTATTCAAGTCATAGTCAGAATTACACTACACCATTTTGCTAAATTTGCTACATATGAAGCATACAACCAAGGTGCTCTACAAATCATGGAGACCTGGACATCAGCAAAAGCAAAAGCCCTGCACACAAACCGTGTGTTCCACTTACAGAGGTATAGCTCTATCTGCAGCATGTGAGGCTCCACTGCTGGCCTGTGCCAAACAGCAGCAGAAGAGGTCTTTGTAATGCAGATTAATCCCACATTTCTTCTCCCATCAAACATTTATCGTTCTTGATTAAATCAGCAGTTTAAAGTTAAATTCACCCTAACAACAACTCCCCTTCCTTTCCAACTAAAACAAGGTAGGAGATTGGTGCAATACACACAATTAAGATTAAGTCATGTATAAGGGAGGGTTAGTCCTTTTGTTATAAAGAAATGGTTTTGTTTTTACATGACTCCTTACAATTAGAAAATATGAGGCCAAAGGTCCTGGAATATTCAGTCATATCTTCTTTCCATTACCTGAAATTTCACTTCTGTAAAGTTACCTACAACATTAGGAATGTGGAAAAGGCTTTTACTTCCATACCCTTTTTTACATAGGGCACAGCAACAAAACATACTATTTATGTACGATGAACGCAACCAGTTTAAAACGTGTTATTCCCACTTGAGAATTAAATGCATGACTACATTGTAAAGGCTGTTTTATAAAATACTATTCCCCAAAGGATTTGTATTGTAATTTAACAAGCTCATTCATTGCATGCAAACAAGCCACCAAAAAAACCTCTCCAGAAGACACTTACAGAATAAGCCCCAAACTAGCAAAAGCTTAAGCATGCACTTAACTTTATGCAAATGAACAGGCAGACTGACATCAGTGAACAAGTTTAAGACCATCTTGTTGAGGAAACTATCCAATCTCCATTCAGGAGACTCTCTGGCAGTCACACTCCCAAGGCCAGACTGCTGGGACTGAAGGCCCTTCACAGCAGGCAGATCCAGTGAGCCAATGGGTGCCCCGCTTGGCTCCCAACACACCCCACTCTCACAGTCAAACCAGGTTTCTTTAACAGTCAGACCCCAGGTTTCCCATAGGAGAGTCTCAGCAGTAACACAGCAACAGTCCAAGCTGGTGCCTCCAAGAAGGACCCCCAGCAATTGAATCTCTGGGCTTTTATACCCGCATGCAAGTCTCGCTTTTCCTCCCGGGTCTTCTGCTCCTGTTGAGCCCTTCCGTGCCCATCCACCTCGGTGGAATCACCCGTTTTCGTCTCCTTAGCTATCCAAAAGGTTGGCAGTTCATGGCTCCTGCTGTGTCTCTCAGTGTCTATTCACCTGACTGGCCTCACCAGTAAAGGGTTGGCTCTGTGGGCTCCCACCCTGAGCTCAATCTGCATCTCAAACTGCAGCCTGCAAACCAAGCTACCTCCTCCAAATGTAATCCTCAACGATCTCTTTATAAAGCCTTTTTTACAATGCCATTAGAGCTTCTGTCTGCTTGAAACGAAACTGCTTCCATCAAACTTCCAACACAGTGGCAAGCAAGAAAGATCCCCTATGACAACCAAAATGTAAAAAACCCCACAACAACAACAACAACAAAAAAGTCCAAAGCTAGATGCAGAACACTGTGACTGCCTGAAGCAGATGTCTTATTCATAGAGCCTTGCAGATTACTTTCAATGAAGTTTTCTAGAAATTGCTTCTAACAAGTAAAACAGGAGAAAAAGGAAGAGAACAATGCTGCACTGTCTTCCACATAGTACAGCTCCAGGATCAGCAGCAGGTAAATCAAGTCAAAACTTGGTCTAAAAGGTCTAACAAGCACAAATGAGCCCAGGTAGGCCTGTCCCTGACACAAAGAGTCCTTTCTGCCCGAACAGCAGAGGGATTGCCCGAACACCTCCACCACCCACTCCTGGGCAGCAGACAGGCTCTTCCAGATGTAGCTTTCCCAGGTGACAAGTTTATGACCGTCTGTAGAGTCCTTGAAACACTCCTTTGCCCAAGGTCCCCCACATTTGTCAGCAGCCTGCCACACAAGCACTGTCACAAGCTGCAAGGTGTCTTCCAGGACAGGGCGGATTCATGGACACCTGCTTTTCAACACGGATGCAAGCAACAGGCAAGCAGATAACCTCTGCCTGCCTTCCCGCAGTCCCCAAACATGCAGAGGAGAGGTATTTTTCCCAACCACTGAAGGTACTAGCATACAGCCCCCTTCCCTGCTCCTGGCCATGTGCTCTGGCATTTCCATGCGTCCCTATTAAGTCGATTCAGTTCACTAACCAGCAGAAAACCAACCTGAAGAAGAGAAAGGGAGTATTGCTGCCATTTTAGTGAGCTGAATCAACCAGTCCCAGGACATGGGGAGAAAATCGAGACTGCCTTTCTCCAGCAGCAAAGGCAGAGCATTTGATCCTGTGAAACTCCACTCTGTACAGTCAGTGTTTCAGAAAACTGTATGGCTCTAACACAGCAGAATCCAATTATCTGCAAGAAGGCATTCTCCCACACACAAAAAAAGTCTGGCAAAGCACAAAAAATAGGAGAGAAAGATTAAGTGTTTATCCAAAATTATCTAACTTCTCAGCAATCAGGAAACCAAAAGAAACAAGCAATTCCAACTCTCTTAACATTCTGAACCCATAAAATAGGAAGAAAACTATGTATGTATCCCATTCATTTTTTCCCAATAAATATTTTTCTTAAGTTTTAAATGAAAACTATAATCCAAAGCTATTTTAGTATCATTCAGTTTTTATTAAATTCAGTATTGTTATGTGAACAGTCTGTAAATACTTTTGCCTATAAAATATCTGTATGTGTTTTTTCAAGTTTTTTGGGGCAGAGATTGTTTGGGGGGTTTTTGTGCACTGTGGTTTTGTTTTCGTTTTTTAAGGCAACTTATTACACATTAATATCAGCAAAAACTTTTAGCTTGGTGTATAAATATACCTGCCATGAGCTTATCCATTCTTCTAATACTCTTCCTTTAGTTTTAATTCTCCCCCACAAAATCAATGTTACTGGGAACGGGGCACATTGCTAAATCATTCTACTAACATATTTGAAGCTTTTTATCTGAAAGACATTAACTATGTAGTTATGAAGTAGCAAAGAAACACCTACTAGGGTAGCTCACTTCAGCTTAATTAAAATAATAAAAAGACACAGCAAACCAAAGAATCAGAAACCTTGACTGTATCCCTGTTTTTAAAGGAGAAACAAGGAACTGGATTTTTTTAAAATTTTAATACAGTTCACTGGTAAATTGTTCAAATGCAAGGATAACAAGAGCGCTTCCTCGGTAAACATGTTTTCATGTTCCTGTAAAACTCAACATGTTAGTTCCTGTAAAACTCAACAAATGATTTCAGAGATCAGAAAGGGGGACCTAATGTCATGTACAAACACATGCAGGGATGAATTTAAAGTCGAGACAAATGTAAACCAGACAGAAACCCAGCATTGGTTCACATGTGGCCATGAGTTCCCCACATGATTCATTTGAGTTTTTTCCCTATTATTTTGCCATTTTCACCCGATCTCTTTCCTGTTACCTCCTACAATACACACAAAGAAAATGAACTGGAGGATAAACCACACCATTTTGCTAATGTCTCTCACCATAATCTTTGTTTACTTGTTTAGGAAAAAAATATTTATACAAGACTGATTTTTAAGCTGATGGTATCCTCTGAACAACATCACTCAATTATTGTTAAGAGAATAATATGTCTTAAAGTACTAAAAATGCTAGCAGACTCTTCCAGCCCTAAAACGAGCTGAGGAACACAAACTTCTGCACACTTAAGCTCAAGCCCAGCCCCAAGGCCTCTGGAGTGCTCATCCCTTCCAGACAGCTGCAGACAACTAAACCGAAGCCTCCAAACCATTTATGTCACTGCTGTAACAAAACATGATTTTAAAGGAGAAATTCCCCAGTGTTTTGCTCAGCCGGCATAATCTACAATAAAGGGGATCCAAGTCAGGTCAGTATGCTGGAGGATGGCTAGCAAGTCTGCCTTCTCCTCAGAAAAGGCCTGACATGGTGGAAATAAAAGCTTCTAAGAAGCTGCAAGGAAGGTCTGAACTGCTTTCCCACTTCCACAAAAGGGATCAGGAAGCAAAGCATCTCATGGCCCAAAGAGGTGAGACGACCATGATGTCCCCTCCTAGAAGGGAGTTTTGTTAAGCCTCAGGACTCCCCATGTGAGAGGCCGGTGAGGCTCTCTGATGCAAAGCAAGGTATTTCCTAAGTCACTTGCGGTCCCAGCTCACAGGACAGCAGCAACAGTGAAGGTCTTCTGATTCCACTTGGTATAAACCAGAGAAAAAGGGGGCCTCACACTGTTCCTTCCAATTACAAATCGAGGTTAGGATAAGTCAGGAAATCGGGCCAAGGACTCCCTCGTAGGCTTCCTATAGGGCAACAGAAGTGTGTGTCTACTTCTGGCTACTGCAATGATGTAGGCCCCAGAAAAAATGAAGCCCCTGTACATTAAAATGAATTAATTCACTACTCTTCTTCTGACTTTGTAGATGCTGGAGGGCTCCTCTGCATTTGAGTATCAGATCTTTCTTCTCTGTAATTACACCATAGTCAAGTTTCAGCTCAGTCTGAAAGCATCATTTTCAAAACTACCTATCGGATTTAGGCACCTTCTGTCAACCAGTTTGTTTTGGTTTTAGAGTATATCAGTTTTTGGTGTTGTAGACCCTGGCAATCATCACAGGCACACTTTGTCATGCCCTCTTCAACAAACAGACTCATAATTACTAAACAAGATGCTCTTAATCTCCTCCTGGGTACCTGACATTTCCTCAGTCTTCTAGGATTGCAGACTGGAGCTCAAACCGAATTCCACAAGTCTATAACCTGCTGGCACCAAGACAGAGTTTGTTCCATCAGGGTGGAACAAACTTTGCAAACAGAAGACTCTGCTTGCTTCATTCATCACAGATTTCTCAGTAGTCTTACTGTACTTCAATCAAAAAAAGATTAAAGACTTACCTGTGTGAGTCCGAATATGCTGAATATAATTGTTCTTCCTATCTGAAAAATAGGAGCACTCTGAGCAGGTATACACTTTCCTGGGAAAATGATTTCTAAGGTGTTTCTTCCAGTGATATTCACTGACAGTAGTGTAAGTGCATATGGTACACTTGTAGACTCTCTCATTTTCCCCTGCTTTGTTGTGGTGCTTCAAGTGAGCCAGATAGTGATCATATCTGTTAGTGTTATAGCCACATCGATCACAACGGATTGGGCCCTTAGAGAAATCCACCTCTTCTGCAGTGCAAGAATCAGACTCTTTCACCTGTGCTTGCTTTTCTGCATTTTCTTCCACAAAGAATTTCTTAGCACTGTGAACCCTGATATGATGCACAAACTCCTCTTCGGATTCTGCCTCATACTGGCAAGGCTTACAACGGAATGGCTTGCTCTTCAAGCTCTTACACTTGTCCTCTGTGCTTTCTGGAGTACATGGTGCTTCCAATGACACCTCTTTGTCCACACTGGGCGTCTTAGGAGGGGAACAAGCAGCTGGACCTTGGCTTTCCACACTAGGAACCTCAAGGGAGCTTAATTCCACACTTTCAGGTGCCTCACGGTCACTCTCCGCAGCCTGGGTATCTTCCATACCATCTGCGTCACTATCTGAGAAGTTACTGTCCTCCACCGTTGTCAGTTCTGCCATCTGTCTCTCTTCTCCAACCAGGTAATCACAGCAGTTGCCATTAACTTCTCCTGTTAAGGCCACATTTGCCAACATAATAAGCTGAGGAGCTGCCAGCTCAGCTTTAGAAAGGTCCTGTAAGTCATACATGTCACTGGACAATGCCATGCCAATACCAGTACTGCCAGGAAAGAGGCTGTTCCCACCAGACTGTCCCAGCACTTGAGTTGCCATGGCAGTAATTCTGTCGGAAAAGAAAAGAACACCTGTAAGCACCTGAGTGCGGAAAAGCCTCCTCTGCTATGTACTGTCCAAGTAGCCCTCCAGGGAACATCAGACCATCAGAGTTTTTTGCTGAGGCGCTGGGGCAGCGGGAAGCAGAACCCGGGGTGAGGCTGCCACAGACCTCACTCGGCCTCGGGGAAGGTGGGGGGTCTCGTTCCTCGCCCAAAGGGGCTGTTTGGCTCTTCCCTACGGGTGGTACAACATCCCACCGTGTGGAGGACGGGTGGGGGGCGCTGACAGCGGGGGCCCAGGGCCGAGGCC